>NC_060278.1:60915340-60921587 GCF_021613505.1 Equus quagga
CCACTCTGCAGGGGGCAACGCTCATCCAAGCTCAGGATCCACTTCCACCGGAAACAAATTCATCCTGTGTTTCACGGGATCCTGGCGTGGGCGACTCCCCAGAGAAAAGCAGCACATGTGCCAGAGGGATGGGCAGTCAGGAGGGAAAAGAGACCCCAAGCTCCAGCCAACATACGTGGGGGATTGGGAACCAGAACCAACCTCACTAACGCTTAGGGCGGTTCTCAACTGGCTGAATGACCCCAGGAAAGTGCCATCTTCAGGGATATGGGGTGGTGGCAGTGTAGCAGATAAGGCCACAGGCTCTGGAGTCAAATGACCTGGGCTCAAATCTGAGATGTGCGACCTTGGGTAAGTTGTTTAAGCTCTCTGAGTCTTAGGAAAGGGAAAATGGGGATCTTACAAGGAGCTACCTAAAGAAAAAAAGTACCTAATGCACAGCGTTACAGAGTTATTACATACAGTGAATAAGAGAATAAGACAAGACAATAAGACAGAGCAGGGGATGGGCATAACAGCCTCAGGCACATGGTCAGCATCAATGTGTCATTACTCAGTAAATAATCTCACTGGTTCTCTTCTCCTGGGGAGCCTGGAAGTTTCTCCAGAGCAGCAGATGTGGCTCTGGAAGCGAGCCACTGGCTTCGCTTCACGCTTCTGGGATGGGCAGAAATGGGCAGAGAGAGCTCTGAGACAGAGCAGAGGCCAGGCTACTGTCAACCCACGAGGAGAGCAGGGGGAGGGAAAAGAGGGCGGAAAAGAGACAAGAGATTGCTCCCCCACTGCCCCGGCCAGGCAACACCCCTCTGCCCACCAAGTAGGGCCAGTCACAGATGGGACCCCAAACCCAGGAGCTGGCTGTGAAACGAGCCCCACTCTCTATGCCCATCTGAGTTTCTCGGTGATTAGATGACGTGGGACTGAGGGGTTTGGAGCCACATACGTGGCCTGTGACCTCCTGATGGATGGGGCTCTTTAGGCCCCCAGAGCCTCTGGCTCAGTGGAGCTCAACCCAGCCAGGTCCCGGAGCCTCGAAGGCAGAAAGCACCGCTGTGAGGAGGGGCTGACTCCAAGAATGTCCGCCCCTTCCTCTGAGGTTGGGCCTGGGTGAAAAGGAGGATTCTTGGCTCCTATGCTCATTTGCGGCTCACGCGCTCACACACCCTCCCCAGAAGCTATTTCAAGGCTGCTCTTCACCCTATGACCTCACTGTCTACTGAAAAGACCATCTCCTTCTAGAGCAAACTCCCTCAGCTACTTGAACTAAGTAGATGAAACTTTAATGTATCTTTATTACCCTGGAAGGGAAACAAATCTGCTCCGAGGAGAGAAGGGGGGCCTCTCCACCTTTACTATCCTGTAATGAAAATAAACCTGCCCCAGAGGAAGCCACCGTGTGAAGGATGTCAGATCCTAATGCTTAGACGTGTAGGAACACGAGAGATCCACAGAGAACGGCCCCCAGCACACAGCTGACTCCTCCAACCTTGCCTCTGACATTCTCCACTTCTGCCTAGAACTTTATCACTTGATACAGCCTCATTCTCTCTGCTTCCAGTGTTTTCTACTCTCCCAGCAGGATCAGCAACCCATCCAGTGACAACACCACGTCCCCTCCCGCCCCGTGCCTTTGTTGCTGTCATCCCCTCTACCCTGAAAGTCTTACTCTCCTCCTCACCTTCAGACATCCCACCATTCTTCAGGCCATAGCTTAACTGCCAACCCGATCACTCAAGTTTTGAGAGCACATTCTAGCCCCCAGGGCTCTCTCCTCTCTAGCATTCATCACGTCCTATGCCACACAAGTTGGCATTTTATAATTTTGACCCAACGACTATTTCTCAAGAGCACATTCTTTCTCCCCAAGTACACTGTGAAGACCCCGAGGGTAGAAACCATGTAATTTGTTTTTGTTCTCTTTCCACTTCAATCCTAAAACTAAGAACAATCCCGAGCACAAAGGAAGGGCCTTACCACTGATGTAGGGTTTCTAATCCCTCCAGTTATTTTCTCCGCTCAGCATTCCCTATGCCCCTTTAATCTCTCTCTGATGGCTGGCCTTCTCCAATCCTAGCCTCTATCAGTGGGCCCTCTCCCAAGAAAAAAGGAACCAGTCTACCTATCCAAGAGGAGAGGAATAAAAGCTAATTGTGGGGTGGGGGATGGCAAGGGTGGGTAATTACTTTAGGGTGGGGAGGAAGGCCCCAGAGTCACTGCCAGGCTCGGCCAGCTCACAGAGCTCACCTGCTCCGGACTCTCGAGGCCCCAGGAAGGGTCTTCCTTCCCACACCCTGCTCAGCTGGGGAAATCGCACAGCAAAACAGGCCCCGGCAGTCACAGCTCTTTCAGTTCACACTGGAGCTGTTTTCCGCAAAGCCATACCCAGAGGACCTGGCTCCCAGGGGTTCCAGCAGCAGCCACCTCGTACCGCGCCCAGAATGCTGACTTTCACCAAAACATCCCTGCGTGGGGAACCACCAGCTCACACTCCCCTTCCTTTATGCTAAGTTTTCCCTGAAGGACCCCTACTCCTTTCTTCTATCATTCCCTCATATCATGGACCATTCCCCCAGGGAGGGCCTTGCAGTTCCTCAGGCTCATTAAGACTCACTAGGAGGGGCCAGCCCCATGGCTGAGTGGTTAAGTTCACACGCTCTGCTTCAGAGGCCCGGGGTTTGCAGGTTCGGATCCTGGGCACAGACCTCTACGTTGCTCATGAGGTCATGCTGTGGCGGCATCCCACATAGAAGAGGTAGAATAACTTACAACTAGGATATACAACTATATAGTGGGGCTTTGGCGAGAAAAAAAAAAGAGGAAGACTGGTAACAAATACTAGCTCAGGGCCAATCTTCCTTACCAAAAAAATTTGTCTTAAAATATCCAAACAACTTGACATCAAGAATCCAAAGTGACCTGTGTACCCCTATGTTCATTGTAGCACTCTTCACAATAGCCAAGACATGGAAGCAATCCAAGTGCCCACCGACTGATGATCGGATAAAGAAGATGTGGTATATATATACAATGGAATACTACTCAGCCATAAGAAAGACAAAATCATCCCATTTGCAATAACGTGGATGCACCTGGAGGGTATTATGCTAAGCAAAATAAGCCAGACTGAGAAAGACAAACACCGTATGACTTCATTCATATGTGGAAGATAAACAAACACATGGACAAAGAGAACAGTTCATTGGTTACCAGGGGAAGCGGGGTAGGGAGTGGGCACAGGGGGTGCAGGGGGCCCTTACATGGTGACAGACAGGGAATAATACACAACTGAAGTTTCACAATGATATAAACTATTATGAACTCAAAAAAAAAAAGGCTCATAGGAGGAGATTAGAGTACCAAGCTCTTTTCTTCCAAGATGGAAATGGATATTTTTGGGGAGGGGTGACATCTTCCTCCTGGCCCAGAAAGGCTAAGTTCTAGGCCTTGCCCAGCCAACTATGTCCTGTTACACCCTGTTCGCTGTTGCAGTTAAAAGAAAGCAGAGGGAGAGAAGTCTAAGAAAGCTTGCTGGCCCCCTGAGCAGTACCTCCCAGAACAGTGAGCTCCTTTAGCACAGGGACTGTGGAAGGAAGCAAGCTGGGTAACCACAGCCTACAGCTGACCTTCAGTATCATTACCATTCCTGGTGATGGATTTGATTCAAAAGAACCGAGCTGACAAGAGGCAGATGCATAAACCAATCTAACTACCAAGTGGATAAGAACAGTTATGAGCACAGGCCAGGGTATTTTTTCCTAAAGGAAGATCTATTCAAAGACCAATAATAATCAGAAGACTGCATAATGAATCTGGAATAAGGGCAAAGGGAGGTGGCTAGAACTAAGGGATATTTCTCTGGGTCCTGGTGAGACCAGAAAGAAATATCCTTGCCCCATGAGAATGCAACTCTCTAGTTACTGAAATATTTAAACCCACTAGGTCTGGAGTGTGGACTAAACATCACATTCTCGCTCTGAGTTACTCTTTCTGGGTTCCATGTTGCCCATCTCCCACATTCTCTCTTCAGCCTGTAAAATTAGCTAGATTGAAGCCTTCTTAATTACAGTCACACAGTTCAAAAAGGATTTCTCGGCTTACACAACCAAATCAGATGACTAGTTCGAACTGGTCTTCTCACACACGAGACACATTTCACTGATAATCTTTACTTCTCTGGAGGGTCGAATTTATCCACTCACCTTATTCCCAAGATTTCCAAGTGAGGGGACCTCACCCTCCCTGCAGCCTCCTATTATTTATGACACTAACAGTTCCATAAAATAAATACATACATACTTTAAAGTCAATCTCAAAAGTGCACAACGGAGAAGAGCTCCTTTAACAACCATCGCATGACAGGTTTGGTTGACTGTAGGCTAAAAGGGGCTGATGGGTCCCCATCCTTTTGGTCTCTTCTTTTCTAGGCTAGACCCCCCTCACGTCTTCTGGTTGGGTGAGGGAGGGAGGCCCGAAGAGGCGGTGTTGTCGCCGTCCCCAAATCGGCAGGGCACTCCAGATGGCCCTGGTAGTTCCAGGTCACATTTAGCGACCACACTACATTCCAGGCCCTGTGACTATAAACGACGGGGACACTGTCCGCCCTAGGGATCCACCTGTAGTGGAGGACGACTCAGGAGCATTAGTTCAGCTGGAAACCAAACCAATAAAAAAAAAGGAAGCCTGGCGAGCCCCAGAGCAAGACGACCACGTGCCTCTCAGCCAGGACCCTGCACCCGGCAGCTCGCACGCCCCGCCCACGCGGCCAGACCCGCCCCCCGCGAGGACCTGGGCGGGGCCTATCCGCCCAGGGGCCCCGCCCCCTCAGAGTCCGGCTCCCATTGGCTGCGGGAGGCAGCGGGGAGCCAATCCCCGTAGACGTCAACGCCCGCCTCTCGGGATCACTTCCGCCGTGAGGTCAGGCTCCGCCGGCTTTCCCAGCACCCTTTGCGCCGCCGGAGGCAAGATGGAGGAGTACGCTCGGGAGCCGTGGTGAGCCTCCCCGGGCCGTGTCCGCTCCGGGCCTGCCCGCGGCCCCGCGCTGCCCTGTCCGTCCCCGAGGAGCAGGCCCGGCTCTGCCGCAGGCCCCTCCGTCCCGGGCCGCGTGAGGCCGCCCCACCTAGCTCCGGTGACCTTGCGGTGGGGGGTGAGGAGGTCCAGGGCTGGGCTGGAGGGGCCGCGGGCCTGCCCCGCCCAGGGCCCCGGCGACCTGCGGCGGGGACCGCGCTCGTCCCTCTGCCCGCCGAGTGACCTTGGGCGCTGCCTGCGCCTCCCGCTCAGTTCTGGTTGAGCAGGGGAGCTGGGTCTCCGAGGGGTGCCCCTCTCGAGGCGTCGTTTGTATGGTCAGGTGTGTCCAAAGGGCCGAGCATCCCAGACGACAGGAACGTAGATCTCCCCAAAGGGCCTGGGCGAGCGCCTGCAGGCAGGAGCCTCGTTTCCGTGCTTGGAGTTCTCCCTTGGGGGCGGAGGGGACAAAAAATTATTTGGAAAATCGAGTAGCGTGTGTTTTCCGAAAAGCCTCGAACCGAAATTCATTCATTCGTTCAGCATCTGTCGAGGGAGGGCTCTGTGCTCGGGGCTTGGTCAGGTTCAAGGAATAAAAGCATGACTAAGTCAGGCACGTAGGTGGATATAAAGCGGTGTGATTGCTGTCGGAGAGAAAGCAGTCTGAGGATACGGTTTCTGGGGTCACAAGTGAAAAACCAAATCTTGGGTTAATCGCCTGTTTTACTTGTGTAAGAGCAGGAACCAAGGTGTCCTCGGGTCGTGAAGGTGCCCAGGACTTCATACTCTTACCTTCCCGGCCGTGGCCTTGCTGCCTGCTTTGTGCCCTTTTTCCCCCCTGAAAAGGGTTACAGGGTCTGTATGTCAGCCCCTCCTGGCTCTCTAAAAGTGCCTTCTCCTAACGCAATTCTCCCCTTCCTGGACTGTGCCCAGATGTGCAGGACTCAGCACGCTGTCTCCAGACTGGTTATCAGCTGCTGCTGGATGTGGTATAATGACACAGATTGGCAAATTATTCAACTTGGTTGAGTTAAAGATCTTCTAAGAATAACGTCTTCACCTGCTAATTCTTTAGGTGGTCCCTCCTCTTTCTCTTAGTCGGTGTGTTCTGAAGCAATACGATCAGTTGTCCCGTTAGTTTTGTAGTCAGACTGCTTTGATCTTCTGGACTGCCCTGTTTGGTAAGAGCGTTTTCTCAAGTCATCCAAGCTCAAACTGTAAGCATCTTTTTCCTCCCTCTGCCCCC
>NC_060278.1:60921687-60939678 GCF_021613505.1 Equus quagga
CCCGTATGCATCCGAATTCTTTCAAAACTTGTGCCTCTCAGTTCCTGTTGTCAGGATCTTACCTGGTGTCTTAATGCCTTTTACAATGGCTTCCTAATTGCTTTCCTCACCTCAGGCCCCTTTAATCTGTCATATGGGCAAAATCATCCTAAGTGCTTCTTTTTACAATATGTTTTCTTTTCAAACACCCTTAGTCTGTATGGAAGGAATTTGCGGGCCTTGGACCACTAGATTTTGTATTTAAATTGGTCCTGCTAGTTACTACCTCTGTGACCTTGGTCAAGTTACTTCATCTCTGTCCGAGCCTCTGTTCATCTGTGAGATGGAGAGAAGACAGGAGTACTCTTTTTCGTAAAGTTAAAAGATGAGGGATTCTATAGGAAAATAATCCAGACTTCTTGAAAACCATAGGTTTTATTTGCGTTATAATACACCTAAAACATAGTTGATACTTGATAAATGATAACTTTTAATCTTGTTACTGTTAGTTACTGGTTCTCTGTTGCCCATATTTGTCTGGCGTTCACATTCTTTTAGAGTCTGGCTTCCACCTTCCTTTTGTGTGGCCCATCACTTCTCTGCTGGAACATTTTGCCAGACTTTGTTCAGGAACTGTTTCCATCTTGCCTTAGTTTTGGACATCCTCCCTTGGAATACTCTGGCTGCTCTATGATCTGAATCCTGCTGTTCTTTACTGATTTTTTTATACTCATTAATTTCAGCTGTAACTAATTATAAGCTCAGTTAGGCTAGATCTTTTAAAGTTGCTGACCCACCACTTGGAGCCACTAATTCATTCTCCTTTGTCCTTCTTTGCTTCCTTTTAATGTTTCTATTATTTTAAAGAAATTTTCCTAATCCTTTTTAATCTCTCAAAGCACTGCTTCTCAAACTGTTAAAGTGAAACCAAGTCACCTGTGGATTGTGTGCAACAGCAGACTCTCATTCAGCAGGTCCTGGGTGGGGCCCGAGAGTCTGCATTTCTAACAAGCTCCCAGGTGTTGCTGATTGCTTTTAGGACCACAGAAGCAAGCCCTGGATAGCAAGGCCCCAAAGCATCTTGCTGACAACTGCAGTATCTGATTCATGAGACAGTCATTCTGTACGAAGTGCTCATTTGTATTATACTTGAAAAGGACGTGGTCTTTTGACTCCTGGGTTTTGTGTTTCTGTTTAGCAAAGTCAGAATTACTCATTATGTCAGATTCTCCAGCAGCAGCAGTGTGCTGAGTTCACACGTTTACTCGAGCAGGTGGATTGCCCATGGGTTCATTATGGCATTTGACCCTTGAGACTAGATAAAAGAAATTTCTTTTGTTTATAGTGGGTTGAAAATGAATTTAACTATTCACAGAAGTTTTCATGAGCCAGATTCCTACAGTAGTGGTTCTGTTTTGCTGATCAGATGACTCAGATGTCAGTGTGTCGTGTAAGTGAGGGTGCTACGTTTGGAGGCTGGGTTTACAAATTTCCCAGAGTATCCCAGGACGTTAAGTGGGTCTGGTGCAGACTGCAGTTCCAGATGCCGACTGGGACTCAAGAAACCCCGGAAGAATTTCGAGCTTTTTAAAATTTTAGACATTTGTTTTCCCCCGTGCCTGTTGAGTCTTCATTCTTCGGGTCTCAGCTTTGAGTTTTACTGCAGCTGGAGAGCTTACCTTGATCCCTAGGAGACTGGATCAGTTGTGGATTGTAATGTAATTTCCGACATCCTTGTTTCTGCGCTTGTGCACAGTGCCTGACCTGGGACAGACGCGCTCATTGTGAAGTGAATGGATAAAGTGCTGTTCTCAGTGGGGAGTTACAGCCAGTTTCGCTCCTTCTGCCTTAGATGACTTGGGGCTGAGTAAATACCGATATGCTCAGAACCCTTTATTTTTGTCTCTGTTTGATGAACCACATGTTTACTGGTTGCACTGGGCCCTGCTTTGGAATCTTGCCTTCTCTACTGTGTTAGCAAAGGAGGTTTGATGGCTTAGGAATGAGAAACATTCTCATCTTTCTTCCTCTGTTCTTAGCCCCTGGCGAATTGTGGATGACTGTGGTGGGGCCTTTACGATGGGCACCATAGGTGGTGGTATCTTTCAAGCAATCAAAGGCTTTCGCAATTCTCCGGTGGTAAGTGAATGAATGATCTTCTTTTATCATTGTGGAACTTATATCAGCTTTTTTTGCTAACATCACTGGTAGCCCCATCAGTGGGCTGGAAATACTGCACTTGTAAAATATTTCTGGTTGCCTCTTTACAGGGAGTGAACCACAGACTGCGCGGGAGTTTGACAGCTATTAAAACCAGAGCTCCCCAGCTGGGAGGTAAGCAGTGTTTCCGTTTGTGCTTCAGACTGTCTTCCTGTGTGTTTGAAGACGAAGCTCTCTTTTTCTTCTCTCTTAGGTTATACCAATTGGTGGTTTAGTTCAGTCTAACAGCTTGTTGCAGATGAATATCTCTGTAGGTTCTTGATTTATAGTTTATTCGGGAAGTTAGCTGAAATTGTTGCATCCATTTGAAAGTCTTGTCTCTGTCCTTCAGAGGCTCAGTGGTGTTTTGTTTTGTTTTGTTTTGTTTTTTCCTCTCACCCTGAAGGCGGACAGAGTGTTGAAAGCTCGGGTCTGTGAGAGTCAGGAGTGACAGCTTCTGGGGTCCACAGAGCTGAAGAGCATGTGCTCGAGAGGGCGGGGCTTCCTGGGAGAAGCTGATTGGCTCCTCTCCGAGCTTCGCCTTTGCACATTGTGCAGAATTTGAGAAGATTCTGTTCCTTACGCTTTTATACTTGGTTATTTGGAAGCTGGGAGAAGCAAGGTGATAGAAGAGCTTGGAGGTTATATTCACTTACAAAGATATGGTCAGGTTGGCGAGGCCAGATAGAACAGGTGAGAGAGACTTCACAGTGTCATTCCTGAGAGATTGTGGGTGTTGGGAGAAAGCGTCCCCCCTTGCTTTTAGCCTGTTCTTCGGCAGAGGCAGGAGCTAGGGGCCCCACTTACCCAGTGCTCGCTTGGTGCCAGGCCTTGCCGAGTGTTCACGGCATCACTTTATCTCCTCCTCATGGCGGCACGAGGGCTAAGTACTGTTATCCCGGTTGTCCCAACAAAGACGAGGATCTGTGGTTGACATGGTCTTATGCCTCTTTCCTTTTCTTCCCTCTGTGATAATGGTACACCCGGAAAGTAAGTGGTAACTAATTTTCCTTTGTTTTAACGGCTACCGTGTTGTTCAGGAATGACGGCAGTATCAAAGTTCACACCACACCCTGAGCCCCCGTATGTGCAGAAGTCATACAGGTTTTCACAGGTTTCTTGAGAGGCTGCTTCTGCCACGTTGTGCATTTTCAGTGAATAAAAAAAAAAATCAGGTAATTGTCACAGCCAGGGGGAGCTTAAAGGGACACAACAACTGGATGTAATGTGATGTCCTGGGGCCAAGAAAGGACATCGAACCAAAGGAAATCGGAATTAAGTGTGGACCTGAGTAAATAAACTATCACTGTTGGGCGACGCGTTGTGACCAAGGCACCATGCTAATGCAAGAGGGTAGAAATTAGGGGAGCTGGGTGTGGGGTGTGAGGAAACTCTGTACTGTTTTCACAGCTTTTCTGTGACTCTCAAACTATGCCAAAATTGAAGTTTCTTTAAAAACACGGTGAAATAGCAGAAGAGTATGTCGCGGCACGAGTCACTTGGGATCATTTGTTTCAAATCCTTGAGATTGGCCTTTTTAAGGAAACTATTGAGAAATCCTTATAGTGTCCTGAATTTTAAAAATAGTGGGATGACGTTTTCAGTTTAACTCTGACCATTTTCTGGCTCTCCCAATCAAGACCCAGGGACAGGCGGCCTGGAGAGTCATAGTTGAGTCCCGCAGGGTCTTGTGCTTTCACAGGGGAAGTAAGATATGCTGTGCACATGTTCACCTCCTTGCATTTTGGAACAAGATATTCCAGGCTTGTCCGTGCTTCCCTGCCCTAGCGTCAGCCACTTCTCCAAGGAGCGCTGCTTCCTTTTAGTTGAGAAGGGTATTTAGAAGCCCAGACCTGGGCACAAGTGTATCATTGCTGTTGGGGTGTGCTGGTCTCCAGGCCTTCTTTGTAATGGAGCTTGGGGGTGTGTCCTTGTACATGAACACAAACTGACCGCATCCATTTACATACACAGATTTATGTTTCTGTGTGTCTCTACGTACTGAAAATCATGAATTCACACTGATAACTCTAATCTCAGTCCGGCCGCACAGGTTCCTCCTTCTCCTCTCCCTTTTCATATGAACACCTGGTGGGCTGTGGTGCCCCGCCAGGCCCCCTTCCACCTGAACACGCTGATGGTCCGTGCCAGGCAGGCCCTCCCCGTGGACCCCTCCTCCCTGCTTGGACTCCACATCTCGACACTCAGTAGCTGTAGCTGACTCTGGCAGTCATTCTTGGGGGGTGGGGAGATTTCAGACCCTCTGAGGGAGATAGAGCGTCTTGTCTGAGGAATTTAGTGAGGTGATTCTAAGATCCTAGGCATCGTCTCTCTCTCCCAGGGCATAGAACTACTGAGTCAGAAGAAGGAGCTCGTTTATTTTTATGTGGCATGTGGTATCTAGTATTGGACCAAAAATGAGGGGGCTTACGCTGTCCTTCAGCTGTGATATCCGCTGGGTTCGGTTGACGATGTGAGGACTGGGAAGGGGTCCTGGTGATGGTCTCGTTCAGATGTTGGTGGGACCCAGTTCACTGTCCTTATTAACACGCCCGCTGAGATGTCAGAGGACAGAGAATAAGGGCCCAGGCTCCTTTGTGCAGTTCTTCTTTCTTTCATCTTAGTAAATGTAGCAGCTCTTTTCATACGGTGCAAGTCAGGTGCATTCCTTTTAGAGGATTTGTTTGAAAATGAAAGCACAGAGAAATGAAATCATCTGTTATGTCACCTGGGGATGCTGACAATTAAACTCTTGATGTTGTCTTTCTAGATTTTGTGTGTACTTGTACATGTATATGTGTGCGTGTTTGTTTTCTGTTTTAAATTGTTACTGTGTTTAGCAAGAGTTTATTTTTAAGTGCAAAATAATCTGATTTAGGGTTGTTTTTAGTTTCATGCTTGAGGAGCAAACGATAGAAAGGAGAGTGAAACGGTAATTTCTGTCGCTGGGTGTTCCCTGGTGCTAATGTTTGCGTCATTGATTTGCCACTTAGCATGTATTGGCTTCTACCTGTAATACATCCAGAATAGCTGGATTCTTTTGGATTCCCTTTAGTGATTTTCATAGAGTAGATACTCGGTGACAGTGAAGAAAAGGAAAACTAAGGTAAGGTGGAGCTAGAAAAGGAAAGGAGGCTGAGGGAGGAGCAGGAGGTTGGGCTTGTCTGTGGCTTGTTCAGCAGAGACACATTGTTCTGCAAGGGCCTTGAATGTGTCTAGCCTGACCTCCCAGGCCTGGCTCGGTTCTGCTAGGCTCTGGTCCTCACTGATGTCCCCACTGGTATCACACAGCCCGAGCTTTATTAAAAAGACGAGCACTCTGACTTGTTCGGTGCTCATTCAGACATGTGCTTGCATGTGTGTGTTTGAAGTGTGAGAGTTTTAAGAACATTGTGAGTGTTGCTGTTTAAACTTATGTTTGACTGTAACATTTTAAATGTAAGATAAAAATAAATTTGTATTGTTTTGTTTTTAACTTCAATAGGTAGCTTTGCAGTTTGGGGAGGTCTCTTTTCCATGATCGACTGCAGTATGGTTCAGGTCAGAGGGAAGGAGGACCCCTGGAACTCCATCACAAGTGGTGCCTTAACAGGAGCCATCCTGGCCGCGAGAAGTAAGTGATTGCTACAGACGCCCCAGGAGAAGCAAGACTTTCTGGGAAGCCTCATCTGTCTTAATTTAGTGACATCTGTAATATCTAAAACCGAGAATTGCTTAATTTGGTTTAGCGTGAATATATATGGTGATTTGGGGGGAAAGTAAGGGATCTGTTTAGTTGGAATGTTTGAGAATGTGAGAGCAAGGGTCTGACCCACACGCACAGTGGTTAAGAGCAGCTCGAGTTCCAGTTCTGCCATTTACTAGCCGTGCGACTGGGCGATTCACCAAACTCTTTGTGCCATATTTTCCTCATCAGTACTCGAGTTAATCATCGTACCTGCCACATAGCATGTTATGAATAAAGAGCTTGGAGCCATCTTCTGGATCTCTGGGACAGGGAGCAACCCAGAATTCCTTTGGGCTTAGCAGTTTAGGCCAGGGATTGGCAAACTTTTTCTAAAGGGCCAGATAGTAAATATTTTAGGGTTTGTGGGTCCTGAGGTCTTTGTCGCAACTCCTCAGCTCTGCTGTCACAGCGTGAAAGCGGCCACAGATAGTACGTCAGTGAATGAGCACGGCTGTTCCAGTAGAGCTTTATTCACGTGAACGGGCAGTGAGCTGAAGTTTGCCGGTGGCCATGGTTCGTTGACCCCTGGTCTTGGCCAGTGGGAAAGAGGGTTTGGGAATGGGGGTAACATGTAGCCATATGGACAGCTCTTGCCGTTACGGGGTCTGACATTAAACTGGATTTCTAGTAGAGTCATCTCGCTGTTACTGTGTTTTCAGATGGACCAGTGGCCATGGTCGGGTCAGCCGCAGTGGGTGGCATTCTCCTAGCTTTAATTGAAGGAGCTGGTATCCTGTTGACAAGATTTGCCTCTGCACAGTTTCCCAATGGTGAGTCTTCTTTCTGCCTAATACCATAGCTCTGACTTTTTGGAATGGTTTCCTGATGTTTAAAGAAAACATAGTTTGTCTGCTAAGATGTGGTAGTTTGTGATTTCTGCATTGTGTATTAATATGCTGTGGTTCATGAGGATTACAGTAGGCTCTGGTTCTGTTTGAAAAGGTGGATGTGGGTAGTTACTGTGTTTAATTAACCACAGGAACCCAAATGCTTTGGTTAGGTCACTTGCTGTTGCTCTTTCCTTAGAGCTGTCAGGCTTTATCAGTGCTCGTTTACTCATGCTGAGAAATTGCTGGCATTTTAGAGGTGCTTGAAGCACGGTCCTGGCAGATGTGTAACATTAATGGCAGTCACCCCACGGCTTCGTGTTGCTCGTGGACGTGCCAGGCGCTGTCCTGGGTGCTGGGGATAAAGTGGTGACCAGGGACTTCCATTCTGGTGGGGAGACAGACGGACCCATTCACAGATACACGGGTTTACTTGATTGTGGTGCTGGCTTTGAAGAAAGTGAGACAGAGTGGTGGGAAGTGACTCCTGTTGGAGAGGGTCACTTTAGCACTTGTGGGGAAAGTTTGTTCGAGAAGTTGGTAGTATAATTTGTTGCTAATTGTTCCTTTGTCCAATATAGAGGGGAGAAGTTAAACTGTGGGCTAAGTGATCATCACATTGTCATGCAATATCTGCTCAGCCAATTTCCTAGACCTATAGAAAACGTCAGTTGTCTAAATGAGACTATCCCTTGACGTCGGAAGGAAGCAGAAAGATAGCGTGAGGATTACAGTAGAGAAACCTGGCCTGGCGTTTGAGGAAGGCAGTGCCCAGAATAGTGAGGCATGTTGGGAATTGTTTTTGGAGCTTGGAAAAGATTGAGCATAGAGTTAGGAATAGATCGTAGCTCCCGTTTGGTTTGATTTCCCCGAGGCACCTTGAGAGAGCAGGTGTCTCTGACGTCTTCAACGCACTGCTCATTCGAGGCCCGGGGGGCCCCGGATGACCTCCTGGACCTGCCCGCCTCGTGCCTCTGATTTTCAGTCATTACTTCTGAGATAACACTCTGTCGTGATGGTCACTTTCTAATTTTGCTTTTTAGTTTGTCTTTGCCACTTATAATCAGAAAAGTTCCATATTTTCAGAAATTCAGAAATTGATGTAACAAAAATTTAGTTACATTGTCTAATGGAAGTTAGCCTTGCTTGTTTTGCTGCAAGCTTTTTTCCTCAGAGGTAATCTCCAAAGGAAGGTCATTTTATTTTAGAGGGGAGATGTGTTTCTGAAAATCTGTGTAGGGGGGAAATCTTTGAAAAGTTAATCATGTCTTTCCAATTAATATACATGAAAAAGATCTTAAAACAGTGAAAAACTGAGATAAAACTGTATCTAAATGGTAACAGTGGTTATCTTTGGTTTATCTTTTTCACCCAGTATTTTCTCAAGTTTTCTATAATGAACAGATAATGCTTTTATAGTGAAAAAAATAATGGCATTGGATTAAGGCATTGGAAAGCTTCAGGGAATATTATCACTGCCCTCTTTCTCTCCTTTCCAGATATTTTCAGTCTGCTTGTTTCCCTGAAGAAGGGAGGAGTGATTATTCCCATAAAAGTCTTTTACTAAAGAGCCACATTTTTCTGAGTTCACAGGCCCTATCACCCTTTGAAAACTAAACATTACAAGACCTTGTTCTGCGGCAAACTAAGGGGTGTCTTCCCGTTCATGGCTCATTCCCTATTTAATTGGTTGTATAATGGATTAAAACATGACTAAGGTACTTAAACTTTGTGAAAATAATCTTAAATAGCTACTGAAAAATATGTCAAGAGGTGGGAGAGATTCTTCCAGCCTTGATTTGGTTGCTTGTTACAGCACTTGCTTTAGAAGCTTGAGTATTGCTTCTTGCCGTAATTAGTCCATCTGCCTCCCTGGCACAGCGTCTGAGAGCTGTTCCTCCTGAAGCACAAGGGAGCCCAGCCTGTCGTCTGTTCTCTGCTCTTGAAGGTGCTCTCAGGGGAATTAGGCAGACCTACAAAGAAATTCGGATCACAGCTCAGTGCAGCACATTATTTTTCGTGAGTTGGTTGATTTACTCTAATTATGTCATGTGCCTGTGGTTTTCACACTTCCTTTCTTTCTCATCCCAGGTCCTCAGTTTGCTGAAGACCCCTCCCAGTTGCCTGCCACCCAGTTACCGTCCTCACCTTTTGGAGACTACCGACAATATCAATAGGACTTCCTTCCCAGGATTTCTTCAACAGAATGAGCTGCAGTTCAAGCAAGGATCTCAGAAGATCGACTTACAGTCTGTTTTTAAAACCATAGGTGGGACAGCTGTGGCCCAGCAGGCTGTGAAGAGACATTTAGCACATTTTTCTATATAAAGGAACATGGAAGGGGGTGTTAAGAGATAATACATTTATTTATTCACACTTGGATTGCATTTGTGAGCAAAGTAAATGTCTCCTATCTTTAAAAGGAAATATAGTAAGTGCTTAGGAGGTGAAGGACCATAGGGCAGACAACAGGGAAACATGCCCGTCATTCCTTGGGGACTTCTCTGCCTGGATTTGCGCGTTCTGTTACACAATAAAAACTCCCGGAACTTGCTCTTTCATTTAAGATAAGTTGTAGAGTTCTACTTTTCATCCTCACACACTTCAAATAATGCCCAGTGCTTTGAAAATGGCATGTTTTGTAGTTAGACTCTCATCTCACTCGAAGTAGATCATGTACGAGAAGATCGGTGCCGAGTCCACGTGGACCCTTCCACATGCATTCCTTCTGGATTGACAGCTAGGGTGGAGCACGCACCCCTCACTTTGAAAGTAAAATGTCCCATGTCTTGGTGTTAATGATGTCAGATACAAAACTCTGTACCTTTGAGGCTGCTGTGTCTTGACTCTTGACCGACAGAGCCTTCAGCAGACACGACTTCCTTCCAGGAGACCCACTTCTGCATGAGCAGAATTCACAGAGGGAGGGGGCGCGCTGGAGGTCTGATGTTTATTGGGTGCTTGAAATAAAATGTATGCTGTTTTTAATGTGTTCCAAGTGCCCTGAAGCTGATCATCATAGAGGTGTATTTTGGGGTCTGGCTGGGCCTGGAGAATGGATTAGCTTTTCACAATAGGCCACTTTACTTACTGATTGTGCTGGAAATGACATGAGACCTTCCAGAAGGCATGATTTTGTTAATCCCCATTTGCCTACGTCTGTGTGAAATGGAATACAATCTGTGTGAGTATGGTGAGCGCACATTTATCTTTCGGCCCAATGCCATATGTATAGTAAGCATTGAATTACTCACTGTGGTTTGATTTTGTGTGTGTGGTAAAATAGGCATAAAATAATGCTTATCAGTTTAACCATTTGTAAGTGTACAATTCACTGGCATTTAAACCCAGTCACAATGTTGTGTAACCATCACCGTTGTGTATTTCCAAGCTTTTTCATCCTCACTGACATAAACTCTGTCCCTGTTGAACAGTGACTTCCCAGGTCCCTTCCCCTCGGCCCCTGGTAATCACAGTTCTGCTTTCTGTCTCTGAATTTGCCTCTTAGGTACCTCATGTAAGTGGAGTCATACCATATTTGTCCTCCTGTCTGATTTCCTTTAGCACGATGTTTTAAGGTCCATCCATTCCTTTCGATGGCTGGTTAATATTCTGTATAGTATCTAGCTCATTCTGTTTATCCGTTTATCTGTTGGTGGACACTTGGGTGGTTCCCACACTTGCCTGTTGTGAAGAAGCTGCTGAGAACGTGGGTGTACAGGGATCTGGTCAGCCCCCAGCTTTCAGTTCTCCTGGATCTGTAGCTAGGAGTGGGTTTCCCGGGGCGTACGGTAGTGCTGTGTTTCACTTTTCGAGGAACACCAGACTCTCCACATCGGCTGCTCCATTTTATATTGCCACCAGCAATGCACCAGGGTTCCAATTTTTCCACATCCTTGCCAACACTAATTTTTCTTTTTTAAAAAATTATAGCCATCCTAGTATGAGTGGAGTGGTATCTATTGTGGTTTTGATGTACATTCTGGTGACTGATGACACTGCTTGTTGGCCGTTTGTGTGTCTTTGGAGACCTGTTTGTAAGTCTATAGCTCTTTAACTTTCAGTCGTAAATACAAGGAGCTGTCTGTCAGAAGAGCATTTGGAAGCTGAGAACGTGTTGAACTGCAGAGAAAATGCCTTCCATTTCTTAAGGTCTCCTCGATTCCTTCTCTCAAGTGGTCTCTCGGTTTGGGAAGTAAGTTCCTCTTCCAAATTCTCATTCTTTGATGGTTGTGTATGCGTGATGCTGGTGTGTTTTTGCCATTTTATTCATTAACTCTGGTGTCTTCAGCTCAGCATATCCGAAGCAGTCCTTGGGATACAGATGAATTTTCTGGAATTAGGGATGGGGTGGAAAAGAGGAAGCTTGAAAAAGATGGAAAACTTGTTCTTTTTGGAGAATTTTAAGTTTTATTCCTCCATGTGCGGGACGCTAGATGAGATAAAAGGCTTTCCAGTGTGTTCCCAGGCTTCTGCCTCCTCGGTTGATACCTCCTGGCTCTTTATCCTGCAGTTGGGGGGGGGCTCTTTCCCCTTAGGAGAGGCTTTCCCCTTAGTGCTAGAGCTTGGCATGAAGGCCTGGTTCAGACTTTACCCGATGGGTCCAGTCTGGAGACGGGAGCCAGAGGAAGAGAGGGAAGGTGCGGGGAGGGAGAAACCTTATCTTTAAGTTGCTCCTTGAAACCCGGAGTCCCATCTGTGTCCCTGGCACAGGTGTTCTGTGACCCCAAGAGCCTTTGCGGTGCCCTTTCCTCTGCCTGCTCCCCTTGGTTTTGCTGGCTCGGTCACAGTCTTCGAGGATCACCTCAGCGGCTTTCTCTGGGTGCTTGGGGGGCTGATCCCTTTGCCTGCTGTCTTACCCGCGCAGGAGAAAGAGCTTGTGAGGTTGGTTTTGTTTTTTTGTCCCTTCTTCCCTTTTTCCCCAATGGTAAACGCCACCTGGATTCTAACACAGGTATTAACTTTTTTAAAGTTTAGCAAATTGTAGACAATCAAGTGGTTTTAGATTCTAAGTATCTTAAAGTACTGATTTGAAATGTTTAATAAATATTCTAAAACTAATTTTGGTTTACTACAGTAGAGCCCAGAATAAAAGGTAAAATAATCAAAATAAATGAAAGGAGCAAGAAGCAGAGAGGAACATGTTCCCAGGCCTCCCCTGGAACAGTGGAGTCAGTTCCTCGGTTTGAAGGCTGTAATGCCCACGGGAAAGATCGCATCTGCTGTGCTCCTCAGTAGCTGACATTGTGTGTGAAACTGGCATGTGATGGTGAATTTCTGTGTCAGGGTTTGGAAGACATGGGGACAGCTGCATCTGCTGCTGGAAGTACATCTGTTTCATGTGTGAAATGTCTGCGGGTGTAAAAACGTGGTCAGAGCTCCACCCTGTGGTGTGTTAGTTTTAATTAAAACTCAGGCTAAATTCTGTTCAGTTGGCTGCATCGTGGGTCAGCAAGCTACCCGAAGGCTGTTTTTGTACATAACTTATTGGAACAGCCACACCCATTGATCTATGTATCGTCTGTGGCTGCTTTCTTGCTACGATGGCAGAATTGAGTAATTGTGACAAAGACTATGGCCTACAACCGACACAGGAGTGGGACTGAATCCCACTAGATGCTGAAATTGAGTTAGGACAGGAGCCACATCTTCTAAGAGGTGCTCAATAATATTGAGTGAATGAATAAGTTATAGGCAGACATCTCTATAAAGTCTGAAGCTTTTCACAGAAATGTGTTATGAGATATTTCATGCATATAAATGTGATTTACAAAATAAATGTCCACATACCATCCCCAGAGCACAAGAAATAAACATGGCTCATGCTTGAAGCCACTGGTGATACCGCTCCCTGATTTCATCAGCTGCCTCCCCACGAGAATTAACTGTTAGCCTGAATCTGGTGCTTACCCTTCCAGTGTATTTCTTTGTATTTGTAATTCATCGTTTTAGCTGGAGATAATTTTAGCTTTAAAGGAAAATTGCAAAAATACGGAGTTCCATCATAGCTTTCACCTGGCTCCCCCTTACGTTAACATCTTCCATAACCAGAAAACAGTTATCAAAACTAAGACATTCACGTGGCTCACATCAACCAAACTACAGGCTATTTGGCTCTGACGAGTTTTTCCCGTGCATAATGTCCTTTTCCTGTTTCAGGACCTAGTACACGATCCCAAGTTGCGTTAGTTGTCATGTCTCGTGAGTCCCCTTCAGCCTGTGATGGTTTCTCAGTCCTCCCCTGTCGCTTTGCTGCTTTTGAAGGAGCCCTCAGTTTGGGTTTGATGTTTTCTCATACAGTCGTTCGTTGTTGGGAAGGACGACGCAGAGAGGCACCCTCAGTGCGTCACATCGGGGTGGACGGCGTCTGTGTGACTGCTGGCGTCGACCCTGGTCACTCAACTACGGCGGGGTCTCCTGCTCTCCCCACTGTGAAATGCCTGCTGTTCCGTTTGTAACCTAGAGCTGCCTGAGAGGAGAGACCGAAACTGTGCAGATGGCATGTTTTTGCTTACGCTTTGCCCACTGCCTGGTGTTCCAGTGGTCATCTTCTGTTTTTCTCATCCTTCCACGTAATATAATTGGAATTCCTCTGTAAGGAAGAGTTGTCACTTCTCATTTGTTTGCCTCTTTATTCAGTTACTCGTTTGTATTGGCATGGACTCCTGGGTGTTTATGTTGTTTGGGGTGTGATCCAACACTGTGTTCTTTATTTGCTCGAGCTGTTCTAACTTCGGCCATTGGACTCTTTCAGGTTGGATCTGGGCCCTTTCAACGTTGCTGTTTGTTTCTGCTTTTGGTTTTTTAGCGCTTCATGACTTCCTGGCACCACAATGTCCAGGCTCACCTGCTCTTCCTGTTCAAGCCCTGAAATCCGCCTCTTCTCCAAGGAGCGCTTGCTCCTTCTATTGGAGGAGGGTGTTAGAAACCAAAAGCTGGCTGTGAGGTATGCTCGTTGCTACTGGGTGCCACTGCGGCCAGTCCCTCGGTGCAGTGGGTCAAACTGGGAAGTGTATGGAATGTGCTAAGCCATGTGCCTACACTTCGGTATTCGTGTATCTATCCATGTGTATCCAAAACAGAATCCGCGAGTCCCTCCAGCTCCGGGCCAGCACCCCAGGAGGCCTTCCAGCCATCTCTCCTTCCTTGTTTGTAACGGCAGGACACCTGATCCTCATTACCTACAATAATTTACTGATTTGTTCAATCCTACGTTTAAGGTAACTTCAGAATTGCTAAATGGTAGCTCTGTGAGAAACAAATTTGCCAACCAGAGTAGCATTTGTACACAATTCTTTTTAGTTTTTCCTTATCTACTCAGAACACTTCCCCCAGCTGTTTGGGTCCCTCCTTTCTTCCCCACCTGCTTCAGTGCAGTCACGTGATGCGCTTGCTGCAGGGTGCACTCCGTCTTTCTCTCCACATCCTGGTTGACTGATAACTACGTACATTCAGTAAAAGTCACTCTTCGTGGCCCGCAGTTCTGTGGATCTTGACGTGTGTAGAGGCAGTATCCACTACCACGGTGTGACACAGAACAGTTCCACACCCCCGGTTCTGCTCATGCTGCCCCTTTATAGTCAACCCCTCCATTCCTCCAGCCCATGGCCACTACTGACATGTTTTCTGTCTGTATGGTTTTATCTTCTCAGGAGTGTTATACATACAATATGTAGTCTTAGGTCTGGTTTTTTTCATTTAGCAAAGTGCATTTAAGATTCATCCACGGGGGCTGGCCTGTGGCCGAGTGGTTAAGTTTGCACACTCTGCTTTGGTGGCCTGGGGTTCACCAGTTCAGATCCTGGGTGCAGACCTACACACTGCTCATCAAACCATGCTGTGGTGGCATCCCACATAGAAGAACTAGAATGACTTACAACTAGGATATACAACTATCTACTGGGCTTTGGGGAAGAAAAAAAAAAAAGGAAGATTGGCAACAGATGTTCGCTAAGGGCCAATCTTCCTCACCAAAAAAAAAAAAAAAATCATGATGTGGTGTGAATCAACACTTTATTCCTTTTCGTTGCTGAGTAGTATTCCATTGTACAGGTGTACCATTGTTCCTTCATTCACCAGCTGAAGGACATTGGGGTTGTTTCCAAGTTTTGGCAATTACAAATAAAACTATAAGCATTCACTTACTGACTTTTGTGTGTACATGTTTTCATTTCTCTTGGGTGAATACCTAAGATTTCTGGGTCATAAAGTATATTTAATTTTGTAAGACACTGCCAAAATGTTTTCCAAACTGACTGCCGTTTTGCATTCCCACCAGCAGTGTATGAGAGTTCTGGCTGCTCTGCATCCCTTCCAGCACTTGGTAGGACCAATTTTTGTTCTTGTCTTTTAATTTTAGCAATTCTAATAAGGGCATAGTTGTGTCTCATTGTGGTTTTAATTTACATTTCTCTCATGACTAACAAAATTGAGCATCTTTTCATATGTTTATTTGCCATCTGTATCTTTTTGGTAAAGTGTCTATTCAAACCTTTCAATCTATTTTTTATTGTTTTTTCTTATTGTCTGGTTTTGAGAGTTCTTTCTATGTCGTGGATACAAGTCCTTTGTCAGACATGTGATTTACAAGTATTTTTTGCACCTTTGTCAAGAGTTAGTTGTGTGGGTCTATTTCTGGGTTCTTCTCTCTGTTCTGTTGATGTGTGTGTCTGCCTTTCATCGGCATCACACTGGCTTTAGAGTGAGTTTTGAAATTGGGTAGCGTGGGTCCTCGAGCTTTGTCCCTCTTTTTTAAAATTGTTTTGGCTATTCTAGCTCCTTCGCCTATCTTATAAGTTTAATAACGAGCTTGTTGATAGCTACAAAAAAGCCTGCTGGATTATTTCTGAGGATTGAATTTCATCCATGTTTTATAATTTTAGCATAAAGATCCTGAATATGTTTTGTTAGATTTAAACCTAGGTATTTCATTTCTGGGAGTGCTATGTAAATGATATTGTTTTTTTAAATTTCGCATTCCATTGTTCATTGCTAGTAAATAGAAATACAATTGATTTTTATAGATTGACTTCGTATCCTGTGATGGACCCTTGGATCCTTAATGAACTCAGTTACTAGTTCTCGGAGCTGTTTTGTAGGTTCTTTGAGATTTTCTATCTCAAAGTAAACAGTCTTGTTGTCTGTAAAAGAAACATTTATTTATTTCCAATCTGTGTGGCTTTTATTTCTCTTTCTTGCCCTATTGCACTGGACTTCCAGCACAGTGTTGGTGAAGAATACTGGTCTGTAGTTCCTTCTCTCGTGATGCCTTCGTCTGGTTTTGGCATCAGAGTGATGCCAACCTTAAAGGGAGTCAGGAAGTGTTCTGCCTCTGTTTTCTGGAAGAGATTGTGCAGAACTGATATTATTTCTTCCTTCAACATGTGATAGAATTCATCAGTGAAGCCATCTGGGCCTGGAGTTTTCTTTGTTGTTTAATAAATGTAGGACTTTTTAGATTATTAGTTTCTTCTCGGGGGAGTATCAGTTTCTTCTTGGTCGTTTGTGTCTTTTGAAGACTCAGTCCGTTTCACCCGTGTTGTCAAATTTATGAACATAGAGTCGTCTGTAGTATTCCTTTTTGTTATCCCTTTAATGTTTAGGGCATCTATACTGATATCCTCTCTTTTCTTCCTGATATTGGTCATTTGTATCTTCTCTCTCTTATTCTTGGTCCATTTGGCTAAATGCTTATCAATTTTATTGATCTTTTCAAAGAACAACCTTTTGGTTTCAATGATTTTCTCTATTGCTTTTCTATTTTCAACATCGTTGATTTCTGCCTTCATTGTTTCCTTTCTTCTGCTTGCTTTGTTTAGTTTACTCATCTAGTTTCTTAGGAGGGAAGCTTAGATTATTGATTTTAGAACTTCCTTTGCCAATATAAGCATTTAATACTATAAATTTCCCCCTAAGCACTATGTTAGCTGTATTCCACAAATTTCGGTATGTTTTATTTTCATTTTCATTTAGTTAAGAATATTTTAAAATTTCCATTGACCCATCCTCTTTGATCCATGGGTTATTTAAAAGTATGTTATTTAAAAATGTTTAGGGGCCGGCCCCATGGCCAAGTGGTTAAGTTCGCACTCTCCGCTTCGGCAGCCCAGCATTTTGCTGGTTCCGATCTTGGGCACAGACATGGCACTGCTCATCAGGCCATGCTGAGGTGGCGGCTCATATGCCACAGCTAGAAGAACCTATAACTAAAATATACAACTATTTCTAATTTCATATTGTATAATTAGAATAACTATTTTTCTAATTCTAATTTAATTCTGTTGTCATCTTAAAACACTTTTTATGATTGTTTCTTTTTAACATGTTGAGGTTTGTTTTATGGCCCAGAATGTGATCTCTTTGGTGAATGTTCTGTGTGTACTTGGAAAGAATATATATTATGATCTTGTTCTGTAAGTGCCAATTAGGTGTAGTTGGTTGGCAGTGTCGTTCAGATCTTATTTATCCTTACTGATTATGTCTACTTGTATTAATTACTGAGAGACAAGAGTGGAAATCTCCAACTATAATTGTGGATTTGTCTGTTTCTTCTTTCAGTTCTATCAGTTTTTGCCTCATGTTTCAAAGCTCTGTTGTAAGGTAAATGCACATTTAGGATTGTATTTTTGGATAATTGACTCCCTTATCATTATGTAAATTCCATCTTTATCTCTTATAATATTCCTTATTCTGAAGTTTACTTTGATATTAATATAGCTACTACAGTTTTATTTTGCTTAGTGTTTGCTTAGTTTCATATCATTTTTCCTTCATTCTCTTACTTTTAACCTTTCTATGTCTTTATATTTAAAGTGAGTTTCTTTTAGATGACATATAATTGGTGTCTTGCTCTTTTAGTCACTCTAACAATCTCTTCCTTCTGACTGGTGTATTTAGCCCATTCACATTTAATGTGATCATTGATATAGCTGGATTAAAATGTACTAACTTGTAAGCTGTTTTCTATTTGTTCCATTTTTTCTGTTTATTTTTTTCCTCTTTTTCTGCCTCATCTGGGTTAACCAAACATTTTCAATGATCCCATTTTATCTCTTCTATTAACTTATTATTTATACTTATTAAATTTTTTATGGTTTTCCTAGCATTTCCAATATACATCTGTAATTAATCACAGTTCACCTTACAATAGTAACATATCACTTGACACGTAGGATAAGCACCTTACGACAGTGTGTTCCCAGTTCCTTCCCTCCCCCTTTACAGTGTGTTCCAGTTCCTCCCCCTCCCCCTTTACAGTGT
>NC_060278.1:60939688-61114412 GCF_021613505.1 Equus quagga
CCCCTTTACAGTGTGTTCCAGTTCCTCCCCCTCCCCCTTTACAGTGTATTTGCAGTTCCTCCCCTCCCCCTTTACAGTGTGTTCCAGTTCCTCCTCCCCCTTTTGCTCCTGTGATCCAGTTTACTTTCATGTATCCTATAAACACACAGGACATTGCTGCTGCTTTTACTTTGTACAATAGGTTATCTTTTAGAGCAGGAGTCAGCAACCTGAGACCCATGGACCAAATCCGCCCCACCATCTCCTTTTGTGTGGCCTGTGAATTAAGAATTTTAAATTTTTAATGGTTGAAAAAAATCAAAAGAAGAAAAATATTTCATGACACATGAAAATTACATGAAGTTAAAATTTCAGTGTTCACAAGTCAAGTTTTACTGGAACATAGCCATAGTCATTTCTTTATGTTTCGTCAACAGCTGCTTTCATACCTTCATACATATGGCAGAATTAAGTAAAGCATTTGCCTTTTAGAGAAAAAAAATGTACCAACCTCTGTTTTACAGCAATTAAAAATAAGAAACAGATTGACTTTATTTTACCTCCATTTATTCCATTTCTAGCACTCTTCCTTTCTGTGTGTGGGCCCAAGTTTCTGTCTGATAACCACATTCCTTCTGCCTGGAGAACTTCCTTTAATATTTCTCATAGAGCAGGTCTGCTAGCAATTAATTCACTCAGTTTTCTTTTGTCTGAGAAAGTCTTTATTTCCTCTTCATTTTAAAAAATGCTTTCTCTAGGCCAGCAGATGTTTTTGTTTTAGTACTTTGGTCACTTCATTGTTGTCTGGTTTGCATTGTTTCTGACTAGAAGTTTGCTGTAATTCTTATTTTTGTCCCTCTGTATATCTTTAATTCCCTGGCTTTGTTTAGGATTTTTTGTTTGTATTTTTTTTCAAGATTTTATTTTTTCTTTTTTCTCCCCAAAACCCCCAGGTACATAGTTGTGTATTTTTAGTTGTGGGTCCTTCTAGTTGTGGCATGTGGGACGCTGCCTCAGTGTGGCTTGACAAGCTGTGCCCTGTCCGGGCCCAGGACTCGAACCAGCGAAACCCTGGGCTGCCGAAGCAGAGTGTGCGAACTTAACCACTCAGCCACGGGGCCGGCCCCTGTTTGTATTTTTTTAAAATATGATTTTTAAAAAAATATGATGGGCTAAGGTGTTCATAAATTATTTGTTTTATTTGGCATTTATCTTTCCTGGTGGTCTCTTTGCTTCTTTGTGGTTTCATGTGTGTCATTAGTTTTGGACGATTCTTGGCTGTTTCTTCATACTCCACTCTCTCTGGTCTTTCTGGGATTTCACTGATGCATGAATTAGAATATTTGGTATTGTCCAGCAGCTCTTGGATGTCTTATCTTCGTTCCCACCCCGTGTTGTTTTTCCTTTGTATTAAAGTCAGGTGATTTCTGCTCACGTATCTGACTCTCTCTCGGCTGTGTTCAGTCTACCAATGAGCTCCGTGAAGGCATTTCTCATCTCCGAGACTGTGTTTTGCATTTTGAGCATCTCATTTTATTTTTTTTTATAGTTTCCATCTCTCTGCTGAAATTACCCGTCTTATGTGTTACTCACCTTTTCCATTAGAATGTTTAACATACCAATCATAATTATCTTAAATTCCCTATCCTAACATCTAGGTGACATTTGTGTCTAGTTCTGGCATTATCGTGTACCTCATAATTTTTTTGAAAACCAGACGTCTAGTGTAGGATAGTGGACGCTGAGGTGTATAAAATTTGTATCTGGGAAGGGGAACTCCTTTCTCTTGCTAGACCTTTACTGGGGGTGGGGTGAGTTGATCTGGTTGGGGTCTGGTCTGGGTTTGAGGTTTGCTGTTGCTGAGTGACCTTCAGTGCACCACAGGCTTCAAGTTCCTCAGGGATGCTGGGGTTTAGGGTGGGTGCTTGTTCGCCAGAGTGACGTCTGCCCTCAGCTTTGGCTCATCTCTCCGCACTGCACCTGAGGGAAGGTCTCTGCATGCTCTCCTTCTTCTCCTGTCCCTCTCCCACCAGCATGGCACTCTTACTTGTTACTAGAAGTTAGCTTGGTGGGGGTGTGGGGAGGGTGGTGTTGAGTGTTTGTTCTGATTGAGCCGTGGTTTAGGTGGGCATCATGTCCCCGGGTCTCAGGAGGGGAGCCCTCCCCTGCCTGTAGTCGGCCACGTTCCCCTGGGATGCAGTTCCCTTCTGTTCCCTTCCCCCACCTGCTGAGTTGGCACCAGCGCCCTAAGGATGACGGCAGCTGCTGCCCTTCTCCCACACGTGAAGCTCTGTGTTCTCTGGGGAAGCATCACAGTGGAATTCATTCCCTTCCAGCTTTGGCTCCATTCTCTTCTCCCAGGTCTGCCCCACAACAACCTTGCAGCCCCAACCCTGGGGCTCTTTCTGATCTTTTCTACAAGGACGTAGAGAAAAAACCTGCAAGAGGCTGCAAATTCCTCCAATTTCGATGGTCCTCCAGTAGCTCAGCAGCCCACTGCCGGCCTTCATGAATCGTCAACTACCCTGATTGAACCATTGCGGGGTCTGGTTGCAGCTACCCCTGTGAGGGACCCTGCTGCGCTCCGCCTTTGGGTGCCTGGCTCTCCTTAGTGTCTCGGCCAGTGGCTTGTTCTGGGACAACAGTTCTCTGACTGGTTTGAAAAGGCTGGAAACTGTAGCTTATCTACAGTTTTGAAAGAGTCCGTGCATGGTTTTCGTTGCTCCCTTCACCCTCTAGTGGAAGCCAAACGTCTTTGTATTTTTATTATACGTGTAGATCCTGGAAAGATCCTGGAGCCCCCGGGGATGGACCTCAATCTGCATGGAATTCTGGGCTGTTCACCACACGTGTTTAGACACGTTGCCAGACTGAGTTCTCACGATTAACTCGTGAGATAGATATCACTGCTCCTATTTTACAGGCGCAGAAAGAGGCTCGGAAAGATTCACCTTTCTTGGGGGAGAACTGGAACCCAGACCCTTCCAATCCAGGGGCCAGTGCCTACATCCTGCGGCCAGCGGGGAAGATGAGGGCACAGGGAAAGGCCAGGAGGGAGGGTGCGCCCCTGGGACCATTGGGCGAGTGTGGACCAAATTATCCCACAGTCCTCTGCTCCAAAGTCCTGAGGCACCTGCAGAAAGAGGAGGCTGCGGGGGGGCGGGGGCGAGGGGAGGCAAGGGAGAGGGGCGGGGCCTGAGGGGGCGTGGCCAGCGCTGGTCTCCCTGGGGGTGGGGTCTGCGTGTTGGGGCGGGGCCTGCATGGGTCTCCCCCCTGGAGGCGGGGTCTGCGTGTTGGGGCGGGGCCTGCATGGGTCTCCCCCCTGGGGGCGGGGTCTGCGTGGTGGGGCGGGGTCTGATGCCCCTCCCCGGGGCGGGGTCTGCGCGGCTCTCCCCGGGCCTGGGCTTCCTCGCGCGTGCGCATTGGCGCGTCGGGACCATGGCGAGCGACGGGTCTCCCGGCGGCGGCTGCGGCTGCGGCGCGGGCCCGAGGCCCCTGCACTCGGCGCGGGCGGCGGACGTGGCCTCGGCGTCCAGCTTCCGGGCCTTCGAGCTGCTGCACCTGCACCTGGACCTGCGGGCCGAGCTGGGTCCGCCGGGGGCCCGCGGGCTGAGCGGCGCGGCGGTGCTGACGCTGCGGTGCCTGGAGCCCGGGGGCTCCTCCGAGCTGCGGCTCGACTCGCACCCCAGCCTCCGGGTCACGGCGGCGGAGCTGCAGCTGGAGCCGGAGTGGCGGGCCCCGGGCCGCCCGGACGAGCCGTCCAGCCAGGTCGTGCCCTTCTACACGCGGCCCTTCGCGCGCTATGGCGAGGCGCTGTGCGTGGACCTCCCGCGGCCGTGCCGGGCCCGCCAGCACCTGTGGCTGCGGCTCACCTACAGCGTGCGCGAGGGCCCGGGGGTGAGCGCCGGGGGGCCCGGGGAGGGGAGGGGAGGAGGGCGGGAGGAGAGGGGAGGGGGCGGCCACGCAGCTCCCGGGGCCCCGGCCCTCCTCCCCGGCGGCCTGGCCGGTCCAGAGCATCCCTCGTCCCTCCCAGTGTCCACTTGTGCCCGAGGGGGCCTCTCCGGGTGACGAACGCCCCACACGCCGGGTGTAACGTCGCGGGGCTCTGGGCCTCGGCGCCTGTGATCAGCTGGGTAACTGCTTTACGGGGCCGGGACAGTGGGGCCCGGACAGTGGGGCCGGGACGGTGCCGGTTAGTCAGCGCGATGCTGACTGGGACTTTGCTCTAGGTGCCCTGCCGGTGCCGCGGGCGGAAACAACTCTGAACCCAGAAAACTGCTGTTGTTTCCTCTGTGAAGTCCCGGATTTGACTGAGAAGAGAATTTGAGGGAGAGTGGGAACTGGAATTAGAGTGTCCTGGGTTTTAGAGTCACCTGACCTTCTCACTGTTGATTGCCTCTTAAATCTTAAGTTGGGGTTGCAAATATGAGAAATAAGAGGATGAAGGTTATGTGGCCTGTCTCTGTGAGAGCCAGAAAGTCATTGGTGGAGGGGCCTTAGGCTGCATCGCTTGTCATTTCCCGGACAGGGTTGGGCCCAGTTTCCCAGGTGCTGTGCACCCACATTTGAAGGCTGCTTTTCAGGCCGGCAGTTCCTGTTCTGCTCTTAGAACTGGCTCAAAGGGCAGTTCTGTTTTCATTGTTCGCCATTCCGGGAATAAATGAACCTTATGATTGAACTCGTTTTAAAAAATGAAAGTCCAAAGCCGTAGGCACTGACCTCTAAGGGAAGGAAAATCCTAGCGCCCTGTAGGGATGATGCAACTGCTGGGAATGTGTCTAGCTGCTCTGCTGTATTCTGGTTCCTGGTTTGGGGCAGGAACTAGAAATTAAATAAGATAACTGGAAAAATGAATCACTTCCTTAATTTGCCTACTGAAAGTGGCACCTCATATTGAATATGAAAACTAAGTAGCTTTCACTTCAGACATAATGGCAGAGATCCACACTTGGCACTGAGGAGGTCCACAGTAATGGCTCTTGTATTTATTCCTTTTTCTCATTGCCACCATCCATTCAGGGCTGTCACTCTAATCGCCAAGGGTAACAACCTCTCCCTGACTTCAGATTCTATAGTGTATGTACTGCTAGACTCCTTCAATCTCCTTCACGTCATTAAAAAGCAAAAACTCAAGCAAAGATGATGAGTAAGGAATTATGATGGAGGGGATGATGGCCAGTATTTATTAAGATGTGCCAGGCACTCCTCTGTGTGCTTGAAGGAAGCTAGATGAGCTGTCTTTATCTCAGTGCCTGATACAGTGCCTGATCCCTCGTGAGGGCTCTGTGTCAGCTCTTATTATCAATTCATTACATTTTTTTCATTAATAGTGTTTCTTTTTTTAAAGATTGGCACCTAGGCTAACAACTGTTGCCAATCTTCTTTTTTTTTTTTTTTTAAGGATTGGCACCTGGGCTAACAACTGTTGCCAATCTTTTTTTCTTTTTTTTCTGCTTTATCTCCCCAAAGCCCTCCTGTACACAGTTGTATATCTTAGTTACAGGTCCTTCTAGTTGTGGGATGTGGGACGACGCCTCAACGTGGCCTGACGAGCCCTGCCCGGGATCCGATTCCTGGGCTGCCGCAGTGGAGCGTGTGAACTTAAGCACTCGGCCATGGAACTGGCCCCAAAAGTGTTTATTTTTTAATAAAACAGTCTAGGCTAACAAAAATTGAGCAGTTAGTACAGAGTTTCCATATACCTCTCCACATGCACGCTGTTTCCCCTGTTACTAGCATTTTACAAGTATGATACATTTGTTACAATTAATGAGCCAATATCGATACATTATTATTAACTAAAGTCCATAGTTTTTTCAGATTTCTTTAGTTTTTACTTAGCGTCTTTTTCTGTTCCAGAATCCCATCCAGAATACCACAGTGTAGTTAGCTTTCATCTGTCCTTCGGCTCCTCTTGGCTGTGACAGTTGCTCAGACTTTCTGTGTTTTTGATGACCTTGACAGTTTTGAGGAGTAGGATGCCCCTCTGTTGGAATTTGTTTTGATGTTTTTCTCATGAGTAGACTGGGGTTATTGGGGAGTTTTTTTAGGACTATTTTTTAGAGCAGTTTTAGTTTCACAGCAAAATTGAGCAAAAGTTCGCAGAGAGAAAGTGCCATTTTGTTGCGTCATGTTGAGGGTACATACCGTCAGCCTGATTTCTGACTGTTGACGTTGCCCTTGATCACCTGGCTGAGGCAGCGCTCACCGGGTTTCTCCACCGTGAGTTGCTCTCCCCTCCTGCCCCATATGCATTGTACTCTCTGGAAGGAGACTCGCTAAATTTTTCATACACAAACGAAAACTCAAGCAAAGAAAAAGCCAACATCCCAATGTGACTTCCTTATGCCTCTTAGAAATAGGTCTCAACTACCTCTGTGTTCAAAGCCCTTCGTTACACCTGCACAGGTGTGCCTCCTGCCCCTGTACGAGGAAGCCGCCACCACTTCCCAGAGCCCACCTCTGTCCAGGCCCTTCCTCATGCTGCTGTCCAGCTCCTTGAGAAGGTCCTTGGCATTCCTTCCAGCCAGCTGAGTCCTACCTGCTTTTGAGGGCTCAACCAGCAAGTTTTCTCCCCCTGTGAAACCTTCCTGGAATCATCCAGTCCTTCTCTAAATTCCAAACGGCATTTGATGCTGACATACCTGCACAGTCACATCCCTTATAAGTGAACTTCTTTTTGCTGTTGGCAAAAATTGGGTTTATAATAATTATTCAGATTTGCCATTGCTGCGGGGCTAACAGAAAACAAATTAGAATCATAGCCAGTGCCTATAATGTAAAATACATTTATTCCGAAAGGGTAAATTCTGGGGGTGGAGAATATGTATTCATCATGGACTCCTTCCAGGCGAGTGATATTAATCACAAATTCAAATACAACTGCTTCCGTATTTATTTTTTGGTGAGAAACTACCCCAGGGAGGACACGGAGGAGGAAGATGGGATGACAGGGTCAGAGGCCGGGTCTGGACTTCTTGAAACGACCCATGGGGTTCAGAGAGGAAGGGACCCATTGAGGTGTCTCTGCCCTGTGAAGTGGCTGCCATGCCTTGGCATGGCTCCCAGATGGATTAAACACACAGTAGGAGAGAACTTCCTAGACGGAGCCAAACTGGCCAGCAGCAAGATCTAAGGATTCTCTAAAATTCTTCCTGCTGGCCGACTCCTTTTCTGTGGCTGGGCTGAGCTCCTGTGCGGGGTGTCAGTTCTGAAATGTTCCGTTCTTTTGGGTTTGCTGAACTCCTCTGTGGGGTGTTGGTTCTGAAATGTTCTGTTCTTTTAGGTTTGCTGGTTGGCTCCTGAGCAGACGGCAGGAAAGAAGAAGCCCTTCCTCTATACCCAGGGTCAGGCTGTCCTAAACCGGGCCTTCTTCCCTTGCTTCGACACCCCTGCAGTGAAATCTAAATATTCAGCTCTTATTGAGGTAAGAGGGTAGGGCCGAGGGTACCTGCGTTGGGGTTGGAAAGACAGTTTCAGATCTCTCAGGTCACGTTCTACTGGTAAATAATTACCTCCCTCCAGTGGCACCTTTGAAAAATTCCTCCACCTAAAGAAATCTTATTTGTGCTAAATCCCATCCATTTAGCACAAGTTTGGTTTCTTGGAACCCTGGTGCTCCCCAAGATGGGCTCCAGGTCGTGATCACCACCACGCAGGCTGCTGGCCATGCTGTTCTCCCAGCTACTCAGAGGGAGAGTCTCTCCAGGGGAGACCTCCTGAGCTTTCCCTGTTGGCAGGTCCCAGATGGCTTCACAGCCGTGATGAGCGCTGACACCTGGGAGAAGAGAGGTCCAAATAAGTTCTTCTTCCAGATGAGTCACCCCATCCCCTCCTATCTGATAGCCTTGGCCGTTGGAGACCTGGTTTCTGCTGAAGTTGGACCCAGGTAGGAGACCGAGACCCTGCAGACAAGGATGGCTTGACCACTGAGGCAGGAGGCCTCTGACTGGAGGACCTGCTGGGGGGGGTGGTCCTGGGGGTGGTCTCGGACCCTCTCTGCGTCTTCCTGCAGCTGGTGGCTGTGCTCTCTCCCTCCTTGCCTCTCTCCCTCCCTCCCTCCAGTTCTAGCCCTGCTGTCGGGAATGCGACCCGACCCCCTCGGTCCTGGGCCACCTTGCAGGGTGACACTGCAGCTTAGGCAGCGGTTGTAGAGGACTTATCTTTATTAGTATCTTTAAGTCTAAATTCCCTTCTGGCAACTATACTCACTTTTTTATCTTTTTTACTAAATCTCCCTATTTTCTCTCGTGCTTAATTCCTGGAAAGTACGCCTTTGATCCCATTGTTTTTCTGTAGGGAGGACAATGGGAGCTCCTTTTTTTGTCTGCTCCAGATGCATAAATCTGAACCTGTGTGACAGAGAGAGCATGCAGTTAGCTGGGTTCTTGCTGGCTGTCATATGATCTGCCAGGATGGCTTAATCCTGACACGAGAGGATCAGAGGCTGCATGCACAGTGGCGCCGTGACCCTTTTCCTGGCTCCGCCGTGTGCTTCCTCTCTGGCCCTGCTCTCCATTCCTGGAGGTGGTGGTGTCCTTGCCAGGACTAGTTACAAGCCTCAGACCCCCTAACCAGGCTCAGTGGCACTGCCAGGACGATGAATCTTGCTTCCTCGCTATCAGAGGGAGTGGCTGGGATCCCATCGGCATCTGCTGCCAGCACGCCCTCTCCAAACGAGGGCAGTCCTGCTAGACCAGTGCCTCCTTTCATGGAGCGCTGCCTTCCTGGCGGAGAGGGTAGCGGGTAACCAAACGAGGGCCCGCTTTGCAGTTGACAGGAAAATAGATAAGTATAGAATGTCCCTGGAGAGAACTGACTACGGTGGGTTAGTGAGAGATGCACTAGGAGTGGGAGATGAGAGAACCTGTGTTCTGAATACACTGGAGAATGATGTAGTCAGGGGCCGGCCCTGTGGCCAATTGGTTAAGTTCACGTGCTCTGCTTCGGCAGCCTGGGGTTTCGCTGGTTCGGATCCTGGGCATGGACATGGCACTGCTCACCAGGCCGTGCTGAGGCGGCGTCCCACATGCCACAACTAGAAGGACCCACAACTAAAAAATCCACGACTATGTACTGGGGGTATTTAGGGAGAAAAAGCAAAAAAAGAAAAAAGAAAAAAGAAAAGAGAATGATGTAGTTAAATGACAACACGGTACTTCAGTCCAGGTGACAGGATCCATTTAACTGGTGGTGCTGGTGTATTCCTTCCGCCGTCAGATGGACAGTCCTGGCCTCCTGGGTCACATCTTAGGGTCTTGTCGGGGTTTGTTGACTGGGAGGGTCCCTAGCAGAGTGTGGCTCCAGTCCCAGTGCCTGTGACCCCAGCAGGAAATCCTGGGCAGAAGAGAGTAATGGGTATCTCGCAGCAGTCCCTCTGATGCATACTGTCTTCTGATCCTTGACAGACTCAGTGAGGGCATCAGTGCTGTCTCCATCTCACATGTAAGCATAGTGAGGGTTTCGTGAAATGGCTTGTGCAAAGTCGCATGGTTGGCAGAGCTGGAATTCCCGTCCAAGTATTTCTATTGCAGATCCGGTGCTCCGTGCACTGCAATCCTGGCGATGAGATTCCAGCCTGACTGAGAGCATCCTGGTTTCTTCTGACAGAAATCTCAGTACTAGTGGAAATATCCTGGATGTCCGCTATCCAGCCCCACCTGCACCTTCTGGCTGTAGCAAGCTGAGGTGCCGTGGGTGGAAGGACGTTGTTAATTATGATGCCCACTCTGGGGAGGGGACAGTTCACAGACTCATTCCTTGAAGACTGACTCCTGTGCCATGGTCCTTTCTCAGCCGGGTACCCTGTCGCGTCATCTTTGGTGACTTTTTTCTCTGCGTGATGACACATCTAACACCCTGGGTTCCCACACTCCGGGCCACACTCAAGGCCCGAGGGCTGGACTTAGGGTTATTGTGAACTGTACTGAGTTGGAAATCTCAGACACCTTGAGCTCGCTCATTCTCTGACCCCACCCTGCTGACCTTCCAGCCCTCTGGTGGCCTTGCTCCCACTGTTTCTGCTCCTCCAGCTCCTGGAGGCTTCCGTTTGGCATGCTGAGCCTCTCCTCCTGGGCAGTCAGCTCTCTGGCCCGACTTCTCTCCTTGGCCCAGGCGTGTGTTGATCACATCTGCCTCAACACCCCAGGCCACCTTGCTGTGTGTGTCCTGCTGCTGTGACACGCAGCTCTGGGTCCTGCAATTCCCCTCCCCCTCTTCTATGGGTCTTCAAGAGATGGAGAAAATAACGAAACTGCACTGGTACCGCTACACAGTGCTGGGTTTTTGGTGAAAAGTTGGAATTAAAGAAAAGTTGAAATAGATGTTTGGGTGGTTTTCAAGAAAACTGTAACAAACGTAGTCTTCAGCCCCAGCTGTGCTTTCAGTGTCACTCAGCTGTCCTTTTGTGTATCTTTCTGAGCCTCACTCCAGGAGGATGACCTCATCTCCTCCCTCACTGAGAATATTGGATCCGTCAGTCAGATAGGATTACGTCAGCGTCCCGTCCTCCAGGGACAAAGCCATCCTCATGGGCTCTCATCCTTCCCTCGGCCCTCTGGACTCTGACAAGGGTCCTTCCTTCTGTTTAAAGCCAGTCCGGGCCGAGATTCACTCCCTCCCTGTATCCTCGGCTCTTTGCTCCCTCGCCCACCCCTCCCTTCAGATCGCAGCCCCACCTCCTTCCAGCCCCAGCCCCGTTCCAGGCTCTCCAAAACAAAGCAGAAAATAAGCTTGAACCCCAGACGCACTGGATCCACAGTCTCCCCCAGCTCCCGCCTTCCCTTCGGCCGCGTTCCTTACAGAGGAGGGGACATGCGCGCCCTGTGCACTGGGCTGGGATCCAGTCCCCATCATGCGTTGACACCCCTGTTGTGAGAGAGCCCGTTGGCCTCAACACGAACGACACACGGGGTACTTTCCGGCCCTCGTCTTAGCATCCTGCTCTTCATCATCGGCCTCTGTTGACCTTCCTCTGGCTTCGTGACACGACTGTCCTGGTTCTGGGGTCCTTTGTGCACTCTTCTCTGCCCAGCGCCTCGTGTGTGGTGGCCCCGGCTTCCGTCCTGGACCCACTCTTCCCTCCTGTGTGTTTTGCTTGGGAAGCTCACGCACTTTTGTAGGTTAACGTGTTTTCTGTGCTCGGCTGTCCGAGTGAGCTCTTCTGATCTCCGTCAGTCTGATAACATACGTCACTCGTTGGCTTTGAACACCCTGAAGCTCTGCAGGTCCAGCTGTGTGATGAAGCCCCTGAGGCCCTCGTGACCTGAGCCTCTGAGCCTTGTGGGCCCCTCCCACCTGTGCTCCCCCCCACCCCCCGCCTTGATCTGAGTGTGAGCTCTCAGGAGGGCCCAGACGCTCAGCCATCGCACCTGCATGAGCAGTTTTCCCGGCCAGGCCTTTGCATCTGCTGCTTGGGAAGCGCCCGGCGCTGTGTCTCTGTCCCACTCCTCCTGGAGCGGCTCCTGAGGTTCTGCAGGGGTGGGAAGAAGCCCTCCCTCCTCCTTGCCTCGAACCCGCCGCTGCGCCGCTGTCGACTCAGCGTGTCCGGGTGGGAGAGCGGCTCCGCGGAGCAGCAGGTGCTCTTGGCTACGGGATCCTTGGGTTCGGGGTCCGGTCACCCTGGAGTTCAGCCATCGGCCTGGGCCGGTCACGTCCCTCTCGGCCTTGACCTTCGTTGGGTTGGATCTGCTTAACTTCTACCCACTTTTCACCTCTGTTTCCCCATCTTTTTATCATGAAAAATTCCTACAGAAAATGGAAAGGATGATGCATTGAGCACCTGTATGTCCACGCCTTCTGCCGTATTAGTCTTCTTTGTGTGTAGGTCTGGTTTTGGTCTTGCTGGACCATCTAAAAGCCAGCAGATCAGGATGCTTCTCCCCAGCACAGACCTTCTCCCTCAGAGCCACGCCCCGTTACCCACCGGAGGCAGTTAACACGTTCCCGTTAATAGGCTTATCTCTAAAGTGTCTTTCCATTGCAGAGATTCTATTATGAGAATCTCTTCTGAGAGCCGGGAGCAGGAAACCGTCTTTACTCTATAAGCCACTGGATGAGGGGCTTTCTGTGCTGTGTGATGTCATCCCCACCACTCATTTTACAGATGAGGAAACTGAGGTTCAGAGGGTTGGATAACTTTTGCCACATTGCAGTCTATGTCATAGTCATAAAATTGTAGCCCTGTGGGTCTGAGCCCGTTGCCTGCCCAGGGGCAGTCCCCGCCTCCCCGGGCCCTCCCTGGGACTGTCTGTCGTGGGTGCAGTGTCTCCAGGTGATGAGCAGTCTCTGGGGTCTGTGCATGTGACCTGATCTTGCATCTCCTGGCTCTGTGGCTGCCACACTGTCACATGTATTTGGCTCAGATACGAGACGGGGGCCAGCTTTCTGCAGGGGCTTTCACGATCAGTCACCACCATGGTCCCTAAGCGGCACTCTGCTCTCTCTGTGTCCTCGTCTCCAGGAGCCGGGTGTGGGCCGAGCCCTGCCTGATCGAGGCCGCCAAGGAGGAGTACAACGGGCTCATAGAAGAATTTCTGGCAACAGGGGAGAAACTTTTTGGACCCTACGTTTGGGGCAGGTGTGGTATGCCCTTGACTCTGGTGTCTCTTGTCCAGCGGAGACCCCGCTTTCCCGCTGTCCCCCCTCTGGTGCTGCTTCTCGTCCTTCTGTCTCCTGGAGCCAAGTGCCCCAGCCCCAGACGTGAGGGCGCAGAGGGAGAGGAGGAGTATCAGCGAGGCCTCGCTCCCTGCTGGGGAGGAGGGACCGTGGGTCGGTGGGGGGGCTGTTGGAGTGAGGGACGCGTGCCCCGCAGTTGCTGAGTTTGAAGAAACGCTGGCAGGGGACTTTGCTGACTTATCTTTCCTGGAAGCAGCCCCATGCTCCGTTTTCTTCTTTGACATCTTCAGACTTTAAACCTTAGACCAAAGGCTTCTTAAGGTCTTTGTGACCCCAAGTGGGCCACCTGTGGGCTCAGTGTGATAGAGCTGAAAATGTACCAAGAGCAGAAGGTTTTGGAGAGCTGTCTCCGTGACAGCAAGAGGCCCCTGGGAGACGGAAGTCCCAGCAAGCTGGGGGGCCACAGGGCAGCGGGACTGAGGAGGCTGGGTGTCACTTGGGGTGCTGGCCCAGGGACGTACGGTGCCTGTTCAGTGGCGGCATCTCTTGGGGCTGGAAGGAGGCTGGGAGAGTCATGGCTGGGAAGGGATCAAGAGTCCACCCTGGGCAGCCGTTCCATGACCTCTCGCCTTCTTGGCAGGTACGACCTGCTCTTCATGCCACCATCCTTTCCGTTCGGAGGAATGGAGAACCCTTGTCTGACCTTTGTCACCCCCTGCCTGCTAGCAGGGGACCGCTCCTTGGCCGATGTCATCATCCATGAGATCTCCCACAGTTGGTTTGGGAACCTGGTCACCAATGCCAACTGGGGTGAGTTCTGGCTCAATGAAGGCTTCACCATGTATGCCCAGAGGAGGATCTCCACTGTGCTATTTGGTAAGCCGGCTCTCTGCCTGCCTGCTCCGCAGGACCCTGTACCCGCTTCCTTAGCCTGTGAGGCCACTGTTGCCTCCCTTGGGGGTTTCTGAATACAAGTGGGCGTGAAGGGCGGTGGCAGTCATGCAGAAAGCTCCAGTGAAAGGCCATAGAGGACTAACTCTGGACAAAGGCTGTTTAAGTAAATGCTTCCCGCTTCACTGCAGGTCGCTGAATCTGCCAGGGCAGTCAGGGAGGGATCTCACTGACTGAACCCCGAGGGGAACTGACAGGGAAAGGACCCCTCCTCCAAGCAGAGCCCACACTTGGTGCTCTGCTCTCCCTACAGCCGGGCCCAGCCTCAGGGGGTCAGCTGCCCAGGGTCGTCCACGCAGAGAGCTCGTTGATTTCCTGCGTGAATCATGAGAGTGTTATAGCCCTTGCCTCCCACTGCACACCTGCACACCCGCTCTGTCGCAGGCACCCGAGAAAGCACTCATCATTTGACAATTTCACGGTAGCCCCACAAAACAGGTATCATTATTATTTCCATTTTGTATATGAGTTCACTGTGACTCAGAGGGTGGGCAAGTGTGCCCGGGCCACCTAGCAAAGGAAGGCACAACCTCGAGTCGAGCCCAGGTGTGCTTTCAAAAGGCTTTCTCAACCCTCTCGTTATTGAAAACCCACCATGCATCACGTGCTTTTAAAAATATAACATTTCTTATTTTTATTATTTCTCTGATCGAAATCTATTTTGGTATAAATGGAGGGCACACACACAAATTATCCATAATCTCGCTGTTTGGAGATAATCAATGGATGTCCTTTCAGACGTTTTTCTGCGTGTGCGAGTCATCAGACCGCACATGGTTTTCCAGCTGCCTTTTTTTTCACCTTAATCAAGTTACGCATTTTCCCAAGTCATTGAATTTTCTTCTGCAGCTGCATAGTATGGATGTTTCGTAATTTATTCAATCAATAGGTTGTTTCCAATTTTCCGATGAAATAACATTTTGACAAATGTCTTTATGTATGAATGTTAATACATCTCTCAGATGATTTCAATAAGGACAAATTCCTAGAAACATCGTTTTTGGACCTGAACATGTTAAAGGCTTTTTAGCTCATGTCATCCGTTGCCTCCCAGAAAGTTTGTTCAGATTTCCACTTTCCTCCCGAGTGTATCAAGCAGGAGCCTAGTTGTGAATGTCCTGAACAGCCACCAAGAGTCCCGCAGGCCCGTGTTGTCATCCCAGGGTGCAGACGGAAGAACAGGCCAGGAGAGGTTAAGTCAGGTGTGCAGAGTTGCAGCATCGGAAGGGGCAGAGCTGCTGCTTGAGACCTGGTGCCCTCCCCTCCACTGTTCCCTGCCACCTTAGAGCCAGGAGGAGACTCAGTGACCCCTGGAACAGCTGTGGGTGACAGTTTCTCTTGTCTGACGGGAACAGACAGATGAAGATACCCTGTTTTCATAGAAGATCACATTCCTATCTCTAAAAATAGAAATACATGGCTGGGGAGGTAACTGTCAGAGGAAAAGGTGGGACCCCAGTCCTCACGTACGGCAGAGCCCGACAGCCCGAGCCAGCCAAGTGCCTCGTAGCCCAGAGCCATGAGAGCTGGGGCTACAGAGTCAGGGTCTCTGGTGGGAGGGCAGGTGACGGGTCCCCAGGGGGTGGCAGTGGTCAGCTTCAGGTGTCTGGCATCGTTCTTCTTGTGGCCGCGAGGGGGCAGCACAGCCTGTCCTGCCAGGAACCGTGCTGGGAGGTGGTGACAAGCTTTCTGGTCCTGTGGTTTCTTTCTGCCCCAGGGGCTGCTTACACCTGCCTGGAAGCCGCCACTGGGCGGGCTCTGCTTCGGCAGCACATGGACGTCAGCGGCGAGGAGAACCCGCTCAACAAGCTCCGGGTGAAGATCGAACCAGGTCCGCGGCTCCTGTTCCCACCCCTCCCCTAGCCAGCTTGGAGCCCACGCTGGCGAGCGCCGTGGTGACCAGCGGGAGGAGCCCTCGGGGCTCCTGGCAGCCGTTCCCCGGCCCCTGGGCAGCGGGGGCCGCAGCCGATCCGGCGGAGACGAGTTCTGTCCGGCTCTGTGCGGTTCCTAATGACTTCCCTGTCGCTTTGCATTCGTACAGGTCCATGTCGCTTTATGAGACTCTTTACCACTCCTTTTCTGTCGTCAAGTCAGACCTGTGGGTTTTGTAGCTCAAGTGTTAGCCTTCCTTTACAGAGGATGTGACTGAGCGCCCAACAAGTTAAGTGACTTGTCCAAGGGCGCGTGCGTGTGTTTGCTAACATTGCTCTTTAGCTCGCGTGTGACTAACCGAAAAGCTTTCTGTGCAACTGAAGCTCCCATTCCCTGGTGCCACTGACTATGAAAATGAGCTTCTTGTAGACTGGTAATCCGTTTATTTTAGTCCCAGAGCATTCGTAGAAACAGCCCCTTCTTCTGGGAGGGGACGTGAGTGTAGGAGGCCAGCAGGGCTGAAGAGGCGCAGAGCCCTCCATCCTGAGTCGATGGAAGTGCCCAGGCAAAGCATTTCCAGGAACGAGGGAGCTGGCCAGACCCCACGGGAGGCTGGGGTCTGTGTCTTCCTATCGAGGCCACAGTTAATGGTCCTTTAGGGTCGCCTTTGAAGGGCCCCGGAGAGGCCGGGATGGGTCTGGAAACATCCCTGGCCTTGCCGGCCCTGGGCACGCTGAGCTCTGATGTCTCCCGTTCTCCTCTGAACGGGGGGCCCGAGCAGGACCAGGTGGCGAGGGGTCACCAGCGTCAGGTCCTGTCTGCCTCCTCTGCAGGTGTCGACCCGGATGACACCTACAATGAGACCCCCTACGAGAAAGGCTTCTGCTTTGTCTCGTACCTGGCCCACTTGGTGGGCGACCAGGCACAGTTTGACAACTTTCTCAAGGTATGGGCAGGCCAGAGATGGGCGGGAAGGAGGAGTGACCAGTCAGGCAGCCGGGCCATGTCGGAGGGTGGACGCCCTGAGAAACGGGGTCCCCCCCCCCCCCAGCCACGGGACCCCGAGTAACTGAAAGTCCCTCCCTCCTCACAGGCCTATGTCAACGAATTTAAATTCCAAAGCATCCTAGCTGATGACTTTCTGGAATTCTTCTTGGAATATTTCCCTGAGCTGAAGAAAAGGAAGGTGGATTCCATTCCAGGTGAGCGAGGAACCTGCCCACAGGCTTCTAGGCGATGGCGAGAATTCTCTCTGGTTTACTTTTGCAAAGACCAGGTGGGGTGCAAAAAGATGGCTTCGAGGTCACCCGGTCCTGGCACTTTGGGGAACAAACCAGGGTGCCGGGCCTTGTTGCACAGCCGCTTCTCTCAGCTCCTCCTCCTCCTGCTTTCCTTGCTCGCTCCTGGACACGCACAGGGAGACCTATAACTCTGCTGCCCTAGCTGAAACGCCCAGGCAGTGACAGCGGCAGCAGCCATAAGAGGGTGGAGTTGCCTTCTAAAGGAAGGACAGTCCCGGTGGCTGCCCTGATTTCGGCTCGGGAGGCACTGCTCGTGAGGGAGAGTGGAAAAGGTCCTGTCGTGGATGCGACAGCCCAGGAGACACTGCCACAGTGCTGGGAGCTGCCTCAGTGGTTTCCATCAATGGTTGGGTAAAGCCAGCCTCCCTGACGGCCAGGGCTGCTCCGGCCCCGTTGCACCCGCCCTCCGGTTGGAGGCCGCCCTCCAAGGTCAGGAGGCTCTGTAACTGATGGTGGATAATAATTGCTGAGTGCCCACTGTGCACCAGGCAGCATGCTGAGTTCTTCTTGTGCGTTTGAGCCTCACAGCTGCCCGCCCAGGCGGGGCCCCTCACCCCCATTCTACAGGTAAAACTGAGGTGCAGAGACGTGAAGTACGTGCTGGAACCTCCCAGCTGGGTGATGGCAGAGCTGGGGTAGGAGCCCCGGAACCTGGTCCTGGAGGCCAGTGGCTTCAGCCCTGTGCTATGCTGGTCATCTGGGGAGGACGTGACCTTGAATGAAGCTCGGAGAGCATCCGTCCACCGGCTCTGACAGCACCGTGTTGATGTGGAGCTAAAAACATTCTCACAGTAGAAAAGGGGGCAGTCCAGTCTAACTCTGACCATCTCTAGGAGTCATTGCTGCTGGGCCCCTGGGAGCAGGTGGCTGCGTGGGAGAGTGGTGTCCCATATGGACAGAGAGAGGCAGGCAGGAGCCCGAGGTCTCTGGGAGCTGCTTGGGCAGGCTGCCCGCGACGCTGCCTGAGGGTCCTGATGGTGTCTTCTCTCTTCTCCCAAACAGGCTTTGAGTTTGATCGATGGCTGAATACCCCTGGCTGGCCCCCCTACCTCCCTGATCTCTCTCCTGGGGACTCACTCATGAAGCCCGCCGAAGAGCTGGCCCAGCTGTGGGTGGCCGAGGAGCTGGACATGAAGGCCATTGAGGCTGTGGCCATCTCTACCTGGAAGACCTACCAGCTGGTTTACTTCCTGGATCAGATCCTCCAGAAGTCCCCCCTCCCTCCCGGTAAGGAAAGGGGCTGCTTTCTTCTACGGGTGATCACAGTTCCTGTGCGCAGAGCTGTATGTCAGCGGCCGGAGGAGACTCGGGAAAAGCCGCTGTGGCACCTGCCCCGGGGACTGCCAGGAGTGAGGGAGGGTGGCAGTGGGCAGAGCAGCCACAGAAGGATGGGGGTCATCCACACAAGCGCCCTGGGGACAGAACAGAAAGCCTAGTGTTCAGTGCGTCCTCGGGGCGTGCGGGCAGTTCTTCTGAGCTCTGTGCATCTGTCCAGTCATTTCATCCTTGTCGCCGCTCTGTGGGGTCGGTGCTGTGACTGGGATCGCAGGTAATGGAGGTGGGCCCACGGCCAGTCCGTGGCGGGGCTGGGATTCGGACCCAGGTGGCGGAAGCTCTGAACCACTGAGGCCTTGTTGCTGCTCAGCCAGAAAGGCTGTCCACCAGGGTGTCGTTCTGAAAAAAGGTTAAAGCCTGGATGAGCGTTAGCAGGGTCGGGGAAGGAGAAAAAGTGGGGCAGGATGTACTGGGGGTTTGTGTGCTTTGGTCGCGAAAGGCAAATAGGATGATTGCAGAAGGTCTGTGATAACGTTAAGGGGAGTTTGGTGGAAGAGCCTTAGAAATTAAGGGCAATGGGAGAAGAGGCCTTTACTGTCAGGAGCGTGAAGGAGCGACGGGAGCGGAAGCGGGTGGTCGGGACGCCTTGAGGTGGTTCCTGGGACCTGGGGAGGGCTGCGGGCAGATGTGCAGAGTCCGAGAGTGGGGCCCCTCACCTCTGGGGTAAGTCTGGCCTCAGACACATGGCTCTGCATCATCAGTGACCCATCTCTTGTTTCCAGGGAACGTGAAGAAACTCGGAGAGACGTACCCAAAGGTCTCCGACTCCCGGAATGCAGAGCTGAGGCTCCGGTGGGGCCAGATCGTCCTTAAGAACGACCACCAGGAGGATTTCTGGAAGGTGAAGGAATTCCTGCAGAGCCAGGTGGGTGACCCCTGGGACACATGGTGGGCGACCTCTGGGGCACACGGTGGGCCTCTGGGCTGGACTAGCCCTGGAGCTGAGGCCGGGGGAGGGGCCTCGGCGGATCCTCCCAGCAGCCTTGTTCTCAGCGTGGCTGGTGGGGGCGCAGCCCGGTGGGGAAGAAGCCTGTGGACTCAGGGAGCCCCCTGCAGCTCAGCTGGTGAAGCCGGAGGGAGAACAGCTGGTGGGAGCGATCCCCAAACTGGGAAGCGGGGTCCTGCGTCGGGGGGCTGGTCCTGGGGAGAGGAGCCTTGGGAGGCTCAGGTGCCAGCCGGGTCCTGGGGCAGCCGTGAGAGTCACACTGCTGGGGCCGGGCTGGGGCCCTGAAGGTGGCCGTCCTCAGACCGCAGAGCGGGAGGAGCGGGCTGCACAGAAGCCATGCTCAGTCTCCCCCGTCTGTGTGCTGCGGCCCTGCGGGGTGTCCTGAGCCTCTGAAGACGTCCCCTTGTCTGCAGGGACTCTGATGTGTCGCACACTTCCATGCCTTTGCCCCGTGTCTTTGCTTGGCCTGGCTGCCGTGGGAGCGTGCACGGCCCCGGTATCATGCGCTGCAGCCCTCGCCCCCCGCTGCTGACTTGGGGGCTGAGCACTTGCAGCTCTCTCCAGGTTTGGGTCCCCTTCATGTTGTTGAGCGTACACATCCTTTGCCATCACGGATCGAGGGGGATGCTGAGGTCTGTCTGCACGGATCTTTGGCCCCAAGAAGATGCCAGAACAAGAGTGCTCAGTCTGGGAAGCCCCTCATTCCAGTGCTGACCCCATATCCCTTTTGGACCTGCCGTGACTGCTGTCCTTGGTGCCAGGGGGCGGCACAGACCCGCCGAACAGGCCGCTGAGGCTGCGCGCTTGTGTTTCTTGCAGGGGAAACAGAAATACACCCTTCCGCTGTACCGTGCCATGATGGGTGGCAGCGAGGTGGCCCAGGCCCTTGCCAAGGAGACCTTTGCGGCCACCGCCTCCCAGCTCCACAGCAACGTTGTCAACTACATCCAGCAGATCCTGGCGCCCAAGGACAGTTAGCAGCTCGTGGGCGTGGCTGCCGCCTCCTAGACGCTGCCAGCTTCCAGGGTCGTCATGCCCGAACCCCAGCTCTCCAGCCGAATTCACCCTCCCGAAGCCTGTGTCTCCTCTGATCCTCTGTTCTCTGGGCTTGGCATCTGCGACCGGGGGCCTCTGCCTGGCGGGCGCCTCTCTGGCCCCCAAGTCCTGAGACCGGGCCCTCCCGTGGCTCTCCACAGCGGGCCACCAGTCCTCTCCCTCCTCCTGCTGGAGTCTCCGGGGAAGGCAGAGCGGATTTCTTTCATTCTTTTCCTTCTTTTGCTGATTCTGGAAGTAATATGCAAAGGGATGCTTTCTGATAATACTTTTTTCAGGCTCATTCTTCATTTTAATAAATATTTTTAAGTGAAAAGTATCTGAGTGGGAGTGATGGATTGAGCGACTGTGAGATTTCTTCTCCGGGTGTCCCCTCTGCGGGCAGGTGTCCTGAGAAGGTCTCTGGGGGGCGCCCAGACGATGAGTGTCTGCCTGTCTTTAGGGCACTCCCAGGCCAAAGGAGGGCTCCTGCACAGGTGCAGGAAATCATACAGGGCGGCGTGGCCATAGCGTGGCCATTGCAGGAAAAAGGCACAAATGAATTGCCTCCCAGTTCTGTATGAAGCAGGTGACTTCTCCATCTGCAACCTCATTCCTGCTCATCTTTTCCACTGCCAGAACCCAAACGTGTGTTTTAGAGTCCTTTCTCTGTCCTTTTCACTGTCCCTAGGGCCTCGCCTCTGGCCCCAGACAACTATTTTAATGGCATGGCGATGAGTGTGTTCAGAACTCGGCATGAAGCTCTGAGCTCCTGGGTTCAACGTGGGGTCTAAGGTGTCAGCAGCTTAGGTGGTGGGTGTGGGATGAGGGGAGGGCTGCAAGGACGTACTTAATACGTATGCTTAAGTTGCCTTTCCTATACACAGCGTTGTCCTGAGCCGGTCCCCACGTAGCTCTGCCCTTGGCCTCAGGGTTCCCAGGACAGGCCCTTCCCTTCCCAGTGGAGCAGAGCCCCACGGATGGATTCGCTCTCAGTCTCGGCAGAAGCAGGGTGCCGTGGTGCGGGGGGCGGCGGGCGACGGCCTGGTCCCCGCACGCCGGGCGTCCCCAGCAGATTTGGAGGCCCAGGGTTCAGAGTCCCTCTGGGCCCTGGCGTTTGGATAGCAACCTGTTTCTCTAGTTTTTTTGGGGCCGTTCCTGACAATACGTCATCGGCAAGGACTGTTTTGGGGCCATCCAGATGCCACCCCCGCTTGCGACCAGGGGATGTCTTTCCTTGTTCTGTACAAAAACCCGCAGCATTGAGGAGCCCAGAGCAGTGAACGGTCACCGTGGAGGCAGAAGGCTGGGGCTCCTCCTCGACGCCACTCTGACTCCACGACCCGTGAGCCCTCAAGTCCCACGACGTGTGTGTCCTGGGTGGCGTTCCCTGCCCCGCTCCCCACCTTTCCACCTGACAAAGTCCTGCTGGGTGTGCCTGTCCTCTCGTAGGCTGGGGGGCCATGCTTGTGCTGTTCTCCATCCTGAAGAAGAGGCCGTGTGCTGTTTGGGCCAGCTCTGTGGGGACGGGCAGTGGGCTGTTGCCCTTGGCAGGGGTTGGGAAGGCCCTGTTCCACGGCTCCTCTGATCCTCTGACCACTATTCTGCAACCTTCCTCCCACCCCCCTCCCCTCCCCTCCAAGGCACTGACCTCAAATGTCAGTCTCTCGCACTTAGCTTCTGTGACATCCCTCCCTACGGGGCCTTCTGCTGATGGAGGTAGATGGCAGCCTATAGGAACTCCCAGTCTCAACCCCCTTCCTCCCGTGAAGCCCCATGAAGGCAAGGGCACTGCTGCCCTCCTTGTTCCTCTACTCCCTTCTCATCCTGCCCCGAGCCTCAGCCTCGGGTGTTCTCTGGGGCCAGGGAGCACGTGAGCAGTCCTGGGGCTGAAGCCGGTTCTCCCACATTCCAGGGTGAGGACTGGGCAGAGGGTGTGCCCGCCTCGGGCTCGTTGGGGGAGGCCCCCTGAAGGGCCAACTGGGCTCTTGGCCACCCCTGGCCCAGTGGAGGGGGCCCTGGGCCGTAACCCCCTCTCCTGGGCACCCAGTGGATTCAGAGACAAGGAGGGTGAGATGGCGATTCCCCGAGATGAGCTTCTTGGTCCTTGAGCTGAGAGTTAAAGAAGCAGGTGGCTCCGGCAGTGGGGTCACCGTGTCTGTTTGCCCTCTGAGGCCAAGCTTGGCCACGGACCACCCAGAAAGGTGGGAAAGAGACACTCCAATCCGACCTCTTAGGTGCATAAGACACCAGGTCTGGAAGAGATCTTAGGGATGGTTAAGTCCAAAGAACCTGTTTTTACAGATGGGGAATCCACGTCTCCCCCAAGACCACATAATTGCGGGGGTGGGGTATCTCCTGCCTCCCCACTCCTGTGTGCTGCCCTGCCCAGCCCAGGGTCTCCAGCAGGTCGATTGGCCCCGGAGCCTGGTGTTCTGGGCTGAGTTCATGACCACAGACATGACGGACTCGCTCTGCACAGAGGGAAGGCGAGGGCTCGGGGCGCAGAGGCCAGCATAGGACCCCGACGCCAGGAGACGCTGGGGAGGGAAAGAGCACCAGCAGGTGGGTTTAAATCTCGGCCCCACCACTTAGCTGGCTCCGCGTGGCCTTGGCGGTTTGTCCAGCCCTTCCGAGCAGCAATTTTCTGTCTACACAGTGGAGAGAGCCACATGTCCGTTCCAGGGTCTTTGTGAGGTTTAAATGGAGAGGAGGTTGAAAGCGCCTATAAACAGTCAGTTCATACTGAGCCTTCCCTTTTCCTTTGAATGGCGTGACCCCGTATTCAGGCCTCTGACCACTAGAGGGTGGCAGGCCGGTTCTAGTGACCTGGGCGGGTAAGGGGAGAGGGAGAGGAGATGGAAGATAAACGCACGCATGTGGATTCCAGCACCTCCAGCAGCCGGGGCACCGAGGGTCGGTCAGAGGCGGAGGGAAGAGGTCCAGGCAGAGTGAGGTCTCTCCAGCAACCCCGAGGTGGATGGGCCTGAGCAGGCAGAGAATATGCCAGACCCTGCCGGCACAGTGGATGCCAGCGAGTGGCGGGCCACCCCACCACCACCAGTAGCCCGTGAACATTGCCATGTCTGGAAAGCCTTCCAGCCTGAATCCTGGGCGTGGCGGGAAAAATCTCCACGTCTCCGTACTTCTCTCCCTACCAGGCCCCTTGGCCTCAGATCTCCAGGCTGCTGGGGGCTAGCACCCTTGGTGACCCAGTTCCGCCAGCGGTTCAGGGCCCCCACCCGCCCCTCCCCTCCCCAGCCCATCCCTGGCCTGGCCCCTGTAAGGAATTTCCTGAGCCAGAGGGTGGCCGAAAGTACAGATGCCCACCCCGGCGACTCTCCCGCCGCCCGCCCAGGCCAGTGCCCTGTGCCCAACCCCAGAGGGTGCGGGGTGACAGACTCTGACAATCATTAAACCAGCCGGGCCTGATTTCCCAGCACCGCCTGCTCGGATCCAGGCCAAGTGGCACAAAATATGCAAATCACCCGGGGCCAGGAGCCCATTCTAAAGGCCAGGAAATCCCCTCGTCCAATGAGCCGCCAGCTCAGGTGACGCAGGTGCGCTATAAAGGCTGGGCTGGGAGGGGCTCCGGCTGCCTCTATTTAGGGCGGTGGGGGACGGGCCGGCGCCTACCTGTGGAACTCTGTGCCTCGTGGATTTCTCTCCTGCCTGTTGTCCCTTAATCCCGTCCGCCTGGCTGCCTTCCAGGCCCGTACCCGCCACTCCGGTAGGACCTCCACCTGCCGTCTTCCCCAGCCTGGGCCTCGGGAAATCGGGTAGGGGTCCCATGGACTTGCAGCTCTAAGCTGGCTGCTGTGGCAACGTGGTGCAGAGTGCCCAGGCAGGAGTGTCGGGCAGTGAGAGTGTCCCTAGGGGGACAGTGTGGCCACGACTCTGCCAGTCCCACCCAAGGGCCAGGTGGGCTGAGCCTTGGGCCCCCACCGGGCTCGGAGATCCTGGAGAGAAGGTATCCCAGGAAGCGCTGACCTTCCCGCCCCTTGGGGCTACTCTGGCCCCAGGCTCGGCTAGAGCAGGACGGCTGGAGGTGGGGAGGACCCGGCCCCTCACCAGCCTGGCCCTCTCTCCCCAGGGAGCCTCATGGCTGCGACCTGTGAGATCAGCAACGTTTTCAGCAACTACTTCAGCACTATGTACAGCTCGGAGGACCCCACTCTGGCCTCTGTGCCCGCTGCTGCCACCTTTGGGGCCGATGACCTGGTGCTGACCCTGAGCAACCCCCAGATGCCACTGGAGGGCACAGGTGGGTCCCAGCAGAGTGGAATGGGGTGATTGGGGAGGGGGAGACATCTATCCAAGAGCCTGTTAGGTAAATGGGGGACCAGCCAGGGATGAGGGTCTCCCGAGCAAATTCCAGGGCCAGCGGCCGGGTGGACCTGTAAGAGGCGGAGGTGTCGGGGGCGTGGGGGCTGGATTGTCTAAGTGAGGTGCGGGAAGGGTGTCCAGACCACCACCTCCTACCCCTGCTCTTGAGGGGGCTTCTCTGAGAGGTGAGGGGGGACGTGCACAGAATCCCAAACGGGCGCTGGAAGGGGGCTGTGAGGGTCTGCTGGTGGCCGGAGCTGACTGTTGCCGTGCCGGCCCCTTGTAGAGAAGGCCAGCTGGTCGGGGAAGCAGCCCCAGTTGTGGTCAAAGGCCCAGGTGCTGGACTGGATCAGCTACCAGGTCGAGAAGAACAAGTACGACGCCAGCGCCATCGACTTCTCGCGGTGCAACATGGACGGGGCCGCGCTCTGCAGCTGCGCCCCTGAGGAGCTGCGTCTGGTCTTTGGGCCTCTGGGGGACCAGCTCTATTCCCAGCTGTGGGACCTCAGTGAGTCCAGGCCACTGGTGGGGAGGTCTGCCTCTTGCCGGCTCCTTCTCGGTCACGGAGGCTGGTCTAGTGGTCAGCCCGTACCCCCAGCTGAGGTCAGCAGGCCGTGGGAAGGACCCGGAGCCCCAGGCCAGTGGACGCAGCCAGCGAGACAGCCCCTAAGGGGTGAGGGGTGAGGGGTGGGACTCGGCCTGGGCTCTGACCCTCCTTCCTTCCTTCTCAGCAGCCTCCAGCTTTCCTGACGAGCTCAGCTGGATCATTGAGCTGCTGGAGAAGGACAGCACAACCTTCCAGGAGACCCTGGGAGACCCGGGCCCCTTCGGTGAGAACCCAGTTTCTCACTCCTTCCCCAGCCCGTCCTGTCGCATCCGTGCCCTCCCTGTCCTGATTTCTGTGGCCCCAGCTAGAAAACCAGCAGGTCATCCCGCAGCTGGGTGGCCCCCTGTCCCGCCCTCCTCTGAGCCCTGTCTGAGCTCTTCCCTCCTCTTCCAGACCAGGGAAGCCCCTTCGGCCAGGAGATGCTGGACGACTGCCCGCAGGCCAGCCCCTACTACCCTGGCAGCTACGGGGCGGGAGCCCCCTCCCCAGGCAACTCTGACGTCTCCACCGCAGGTGAGCCCTTGGTCACAGCCTCCCTTCCCCCAAGTGTCCCTGAGCCCTCGGCAACCCACACTCGAATCCAGGCTCTCTGGGAGGGACAGGAGCCTGCTGGGCAGGCAGCGTGTCCCGCAGAGGGTAAGTGGCTGGAGAGGGACTCACGCTGCCCTCCCTGCCCTAGGGACAGGGGCTTCCCAGAGCTCCCACTCCTCAGACTCCGGTGGAAGCGACGTGGACCTGGATCCCACCGACAGCAAGCTCTTCTCCAGCGGTGAGTGGAGGGAGCCCCCGTCCCCAGGGTGGCCCCTCAGGCAGTGCCCTGGCCTGCCCTTCCCCCCATCCCGCTCTCCCGCAGGGTCTTCCTGTGGAGGGACTGCCCCTCACGCCCCCATCCTGACCGCCCTCCTCCCACCCTAGAGCCCTTTCCTGACTACAAGAAGGGGGACCCTAAGCACGGGAAGCGGAAACGGGGCCGGCCCCGCAAGCTGAGCAAAGATTCCCGGGACTGCCTGGAGAGCAAGAAGAGCAAGCACGGTAAGCTCTGCGGAGAGGGGCCGGGGGCCGGGGGCTCTTCTCCTGTGCCGGCTGGCTGTCCCCGAGCTCCTCGGCCATCCTCACAGCTGCTCGGGGCCAGGGTTGGGCTGTGCTGCAGAGGAGGGGAAACTGAGGCTCCCGCAGGAAGGCAAGAGGGGCTGAGCCCAAGGGTCCTGCCACCTGCTCCAGCTCTCTCTGCACATGCCCACGTCCCACCCGCTGGGACAGCCCGGTGGTGTGAGGAGGCAGCTGGTGGGGGCTGGCAGGGCCCAGAGAGCCTTGGTGGGCTCAGGCGAGGAACCTCGGCCCCTGGACACCGGGCCGGCAAGGGGAGGCCTTTCCGTCCCCCAGTCTGAGAACATGGGCCTTGGGCCTCAAGGGTGCACCAGCTGCTGTAGCCCCCGGGTGGGTGGCCCCGTCACTTCCCCACCTCTGTGCTGTATGCACGCAGGCTCCCCACACTCTGCCTGGCTGCTTCCTTCTAGTGTCGGGAGTATTTCCCCAGGATGCTGTCCCCTTGTCCCCCGGGCTGGGGCCACTCTGTGTCCTGTCCTTGCAGAGCTCTCCCCACCCATCAGTGCATTTGCTTTGTGACCGTGGCCCCCACAGGACTGGGAGCTCCTTGAGGCCATGGGGTGTCTCAAGGGCTCTCGTACCCCAGCCTGACATTTGATTGATATCTGAGCCAGCGAAACGGTGGGGCTGGGTGGGATATGGTCTTCCTGGGGCTTCTGTCCAGCGGGCAGCTGGGGAGGGGCTCAGCCACCCCCAGCACATGGGCATTAGTGGGCGGGGCGCTGGGACGGGAGGGCAGCGGGCCCGGGGGCAGGGGGCGCTGGGACCGCAGGCTGATGGAAGTGTCCTTGCAGCCCCCCGAGGCACCCACCTGTGGGAGTTCATCCGGGACATCCTCATCCACCCGGAGCTCAACGAAGGCCTCATGAAGTGGGAGAACCGGCGGGAAGGCGTCTTCAAGTTCCTGCGCTCCGAGGCCGTGGCCCAGCTGTGGGGCCAGAAGAAGAGAAACAGCAGCATGACCTACGAGAAGCTGAGCAGGGCCATGAGGTGAGGGCGGCGGGGCCCAGGGACCACGGCCTCCGCCAGCTCTGAGGCCGGCGGCACGAGGACACTGGCCTGGGTGAAATGAGACGGGGAGATTGGGAGGCTGGCACGTGGTGCCCGTGTCACCCCATCTGACAACAGCGTTCCTGGCGTGGTCTGCAGGCCCGTCCTAAGGGAGAGGGGCCGAGCAGTAGCCGAGGCCCACACTGAGGCCGGCTCCTCCCCTACAGAAGCATTAAGCTGCTTGTCTCTGGGCCTCGGTTTTCCCCTATGTACATGCATCAAGGGTGAGCTGGATCCCCCTGAAGTTCCCTCCAAGCCCTAAATCATGTGGTTTGCTGAGAGCCCCAGGACTCGGCCAGCCGGACACGTGAAGGCGAGGGCAAAACCGGGTCCTCTGGACCCAAGACCAGGTTGCAGCGCAATGGAACCAAGTCAGCTCCTCCCCAGGGCTGGGCAGAAGAGGGAGCTTCCCGAGAGGGTCAGGCTCGGGTCAGCCGAGCTGGGGCCCCGTGGGGGCAGGTCACCTGAGGAAACTGGCCCTCCTGCCTGAGCCCCTCTGACCGCCCCCCTCCCCCAGGTACTATTACAAGCGGGAGATCCTGGAGCGGGTGGACGGCCGGCGGCTCGTCTACAAGTTCGGCAAGAACTCCAGCGGCTGGAAGGAGGAAGAGGTCGTCGGGAGTCGGAACTGAGGGTCCCAACCAGAGCCGGGATGCACGCACGGACATGAGGCCTGCCGCCCCTCCCACAAGGACCCCGGGCCTCCACCGTCAGACTCGCCGCCCAGCGCTTTGCAAAGCAGCCGAGGCTCATGGACCCTGACAGCCTGGCCCCGTATTCGGGCCTGCGGCCTCTCCTCTCAGCCCTCCTCTCGGAATTACAAGCCCTGGGTTTGAAGGACTTTGCTGGCTGGGCGCTGGAGGCAGCTGCTTTCGTCTCAGAGTCTGGGTGCCTCTGACTCTATCAAGACTCCGCTGTGGAGACCTTCCTCCTGCAGATGTGTAGACTGAGCCAAGGAGGCCGAGCAGGCTGGAGGGGCGCAGGGAGAGGGGACAGCATGGGTCCCCCGCACCTTCTTTTGGACTGGCTTCCCCCAGCACCTGGACTCCGCGGGCGGGGGTCGGAACACTCCCTAATTTATGTGCTATAAATACGTTGGATGTACATAGAGAGCTATTTTTTCTAAGATATTCCCCTCCCCATCCCTCTCCCACTGAGCTCTGGTGGCCAGACTGACTGTCCCAGGCTCTCGTGGGGCCGGTGAGGGGCGGGGTGAGGCTGGGACCCTCAGTGGGGGCTCCTGGCTCCTTTCTCCTGGGAACGGAGGCAGAGACCTCCAATAAAGTGCCTTCTGGGCTTTTTCTAACCTTGTCTTAGCTACCTGTGCTCTGAGATTTGGGCCTCCAGAAGGGAGAAGGTCGTGGGTCAGGGAGGGGAGTAGGGCAGGGGGTGTACGGGGCTAGAGGGGAAACCGAGGCAGGAGGCCTGGAGTCCCAGCCTGGTGGGGGCTGGGAGGAGGGCAGAGGGAGCAGCGAGGAGGGTCACGACAGAGACAGCGTCCGTGACTCCGTGCAAGCAAGGACACGAGCTGGGCCAGCCAAGTGCAGGCCGTCCTGCCGCCACCACACAGCCGCTCGGTGACCTTGGCCGAGTCGGAGCTCTCGCTGTGAGGCTGGGGTTGGACCCGGTGCTCCCTAAGAAGGCTGGAGTCAAGTCCCAGCCAAGCTGGCTGCCAGCTGAATATCTGTTACGTGAAGTCTATCTTTCGCTTTCTGACACGAGCTCAGAGGTACGATCTTGTGGAGAAAAACCAGCAAGACCGAGACAAGTCCTTGAGAACGAGGGGGCGGGACAGACGTGCGGCACCTGTTCTTCAGGGGGACGCCACTCCACCCGCTTAAGCCCAAGCGGAGAAGGAGACTTGTGTTCATTTTACAGATGCAGAAAGTGAGGCTCGGGAGGGCCAGTGGCTCTGCCCGGGTCACTCAGGCTGTCCCCTCGGGCTGTCCTGCAGCCTCCCTGGTGGCTCTGTCCTGGCTCGGGCTCTTATGACCGAAAGCCCAGCAGATTCCAGAACGGCGCCACTGACTCCACAGTGATAGCGCGTCCAGGTTTTAGGGAGGATGTTTTGCTGGTGGGAGCTGTATCCTGGTCTCCTTAGGAAGAACACCTTTCATCAGAAAGTTCTTAAGTTTGAGGCTTCACGTTCCAGGGAGTGTGTTAAAAATCCATTTCGTGAGTTTGAAATGCTGCTTAGATGTCTTAGAAATACCAGGTTATAAGCTGGAGGGATGTGGGTAAGGAAGGGATCTTAGAAAAGACAGGCATGCGTGTGTGCATGTGCATGCGTGCATGCGTGTGTGCTTGCGTGCATGCGTGTGTGTGGAAGTGGGGCTTGCTCTGGAGAAGCCAGGCACAGTGGAAGGAAGAGTGGGGAGTGGGTTGGAGAGAGCAGGGGGGTCAAGAAAGAGCCCAGAATCTTCAGGAGCCACCTGGGCTCCAGCTTCCCTGCGGAAGGTGAGCAAGCGGCCGGGGAGGGAAAGGGATGGGCGGGGAGCGGCTGCCCTGCTGGCTGGGCCCCATCGGCCACCTCCTTCGGCAGCTTAGCCTAATCACATCCTCACTTCTTGAACACTCATACATGCTCGGTACCTGCCGCGTCTGGGGGCCTTCACACCCTGTTGAGGGGCCACCCTTGCTGCCTAACGTTCCAGCCTCGGAGCAGAGGACAAGCTAGGAGCCCAGGGTGTCCCTGCCACCTCTCCTTGGTCCCCGTTTTCTTCGGCTCTAAGAAGGAGACTCCAGCAGTGATGCACACATGGAGGGCCCGTGGGGAGCAGAGCGGGGACCTGGGGCCAGCCCCTCATCCTCTGCCACAGGGCTGGGAGGCAGCTGCCTGCCCGGCAGGACAGGCTGACCTTTGTCCCAACATTTTCCTTTATGGGGTGCTTTCCTCATCGCACTATCTCGCTTGCTCCGCAACACAGCCCTTGGAGGAGACTGGGCGTCCCCATGTCCCTGACGAGGCCAGTGCTGGCCCAAGGTCACCGGCCAGGTGAGAGGGGACTGGAGCCCAGGACCCCGGCCTCCAGGTGCGAGCCCAGGGGGCAGTGCCACACGCTGGCTCTGCAAGGGGACCTGGGGAGACCCAGAGCAGCCCTGGGGAGAGGCCGGAAGGGAGGGGTCCTCTGCTGGCCCCGAAGGACATGTTTCTTCCTCAGGATGTCTTTGCCTGCACGCGCCTGTCCACCTCCTCACCACTCAGGACACCGCAGAGCCCGGCACAGATGCTTGGGCCGGCCTCTCTCATCCCTGGTTGGCGCCCTCTCTGTAGAGTGTCAGCCCCTGTCCCCTATTCCCACAGGCTGAGCCTCTGGCCCCTCTGGATAGACTCCCCCTGCAGACGGCCCCATCTGGCCCTGGGGTGTGGGGGCGGGGGGCCTCTCCTCGGGTGTGGCCGGGGCCGCTTGGATCCCGCCTGGAGCTGCTGCTCACCTCTTATCTGCTGCTGTGGGATCGTGTGCTGCGGGGCAGGTCAGAGGGAGGTCACCCTGCCTGCCGGGGGTTGGGTGTGCCTGCCAGGTCGTGCTTCAGTTCCCGGATTCTCCCCCGAGCCCGCCCTCCACCCAGGGAGGGCCGGCGACTCTGGCTCCTCTGTCCCCGGGGAACAGGGCAGGGGGTCATTTTACTCAGGGGTCTGGTGCATCTGCCCTTCACTCCGGCCAGCTGCACACACGTCTCTCCCTCCCTGAGCTGAGGGCGCCTCGTCCAGCTCAGAGGAGCCCCAGGAATATTTGCTAAACGGCCCTGTGACTCTCCCCACCTGGCCGCCATCTCCCTCTACGCACACACCCACGCGTGCTGTGCTCTCACACACACTCATCCACACGCACTTGGGCACACTTGCACCCACTGGCACAGATCTACGCTCACAGCCCACACACATTCTCGCACGCACCGAAGTCTCGCAGCCACACGCGCACACACGTCACAGTCACACCTCGGGGGATTAAACCCAGGCTCAGCTGCTCCAAGCCTTGTTTACACCGCACGCCTCCTCCCTCAGGCTCCACTGACCCCCTCTTTGAAGCGTTTCCCTGACCTCCTGGCTGCCCTTTCTCCCTTCAGGGGGTGCTCAGGCCGTCCCTCCAGTCAGGACCAGTCGCCTAATTTGCAGAGCCCAGTGCAAAACGAAAACTCAGGCCCTCGTTAAAAATTATTAAAAATTCCAGATCATTAAACCGGGCGGGGCCCTTCCAAGCGTGGTCCTCCGAGTGACTGCCCAGCCGCGCACCCGCGAGGGCGGCCCGTGCCACACGGCCTCTCAGCTCTGCAGGACCGCCCGCCGCGCCGCCTACTCCAGACGCGTCTGCAGCGACCACACAGACGTAAATAAGTTGCCAAGCCAACTTTTCAAAATGAGGAGAGTTTTCACAGAATGACTTGAATTTGTGGTTCCTCTTAGAGAACCAGAAGCTCTGGCAGGGCTGAGCAGCTCTCCCCTGGACCCCGACGTGCAGAAGCAGAATTATGAGGTTCCCTATACGGTCTCAAGTTCACCGTCAGCGCCACCACACGTCGCCTGTGTGGCCCCAGAGGAATGACAGCTTCAACCCCTGGTTGGAGACGTCTTTGTCGGCTCCCAGCTGGAAACTCATTTTGTGCCCCCTCCACCCGGCAACATGATGGCTTATTGAAGACGTCGATAAGTAAATAGACAATGGGGTGGCAGGTTAGTGACGTTCACCAGAATGGAAACCCAGCCAGCCCCTTCTACTATGGGAGGGGGACCAGAGCCCGCCAACGTTTACTAGGAAGCATCAAATTCTCTCGCCTCCAAGACCATTTTAGGCCCCGTTCAGTGCATGGCATGTCACGGACGCTCATGGGCACTGGAGTGTCGGTGCACGACCTTCTGGGCTGGGCATGGCTTCTGGGCCCAGCAGCCTCGTCCTGGCCAGGTCCTCTCTCCGTGCTGAGGGAGACGGGGGCTGGCAGCACCTTGGTCCTCTGTGCAATAGCTTGCCACACATTTCGTCCCCGAGCCCACCTCTTTTCAGGGAGAGCAGCACCCTGAATGAGTCCCCACGTCGTAACCGTCTACCAGCGATTTGCCGAACAGAGCCCTAGATCCAGGTGAGCAAGCCCCATTTTACAGGCGAGGAAACTGAGCTCAGAGAAGGAAGGTGACTTTCTCAAGGTGACACAGCCTGCCGGTGCAGAACCTGAGCTTAGTGTCGATGGCTGACCCCTTAGCAAGCACTTCCTAGGTACCAACTTAGTGCTTCACCTGTGTCACTCATTCACTCTCTCGGAAGTGTGCGCGGCTCCACGCTGGGGGCAGGGGACCTGGTAGGGAACAGGTCACCCAGGGTCTGCAGCAAGCCCAGGCTGGCGCCCAAGAAATTCCCAGGACGTCGATATAACCTCCCAACAGGTCTCAGGGTGGGAGGAGTCCTCGCTTCGGAGATGAGGAATTGGGCTTTCGAGAGGTTGCGAACAGCTCGAGTGTTCAGAGCCAGAAAGTTTAGGAAACCAGGACTCGACCCCTGGCTCCCTGACACTCTCTCCTCGCCCCCACAACTGCCTCGGCTCTGAGAGGCTCTGAGCGGGCAGAGGGGCCTGGTATCCCACCACTGGGTGTGCGGCCTGGGAGGTGCCCTGGGGACACGCAGACGCGCCCGGAGCGGCTGGAGCTGCTCAGAGTACTCCTCCGGGGCTCCCTGATGCTGGGAGCAGACGGCCTGCTCGCGCGTGTCCAGGGACACTCCTGGTGGCCCTCACTGGGGAGCGTCGCCTCCCCCTCCTCATCCCCTCGTCCTCCTCCTGCTGCTACGTGCAGGGCTGGGCTGGGGCAGCCTCGGCAGCAATTAGCCCAGCGCAGCCGCCCGTTACTGGAACCTTCGTGTCAACTCTGGAGCGGATCCAGGAAACCACACCCAGTGTCCCACATGACTCAGTCTCACCTGCCCACCTCCACACTTGCCAGCCTCGGTGACCCAGGCTGTGACACCGTGGGGAAAATCCCAGCATCCTTTGTTCCAGCTTCATCTCCATCTACCTGTGTGTTTGCAAGGCATGCTGGGATTTACAGTCTATACCACCAGCTTGATTCCCCAGCTGGTCTCTAGCCAAGACGGGGATGCTCCAGGCTGGGCAAACGCTGGAGTTCAGAAAGCTAGACTGTCTGTGGAGAATGCAGATGGGGGCGTCAACTCCCTTCCCCGTCATCCTCTGAAATGCGAGCAGCTGAAGGCCGTGGGCGATGTCACCTTTCATATATCAAATTGGCAACGAATAGAAAGAACGCCCCTGATATCTAGAGCTGGTGAGGATTTGGAGAAACTTGAACTCGACGTAAACCGTTGGTGCAGGTGTGAATTAGGACATGCCTTCTGAAGAACAATTTGACAAACTGTTTAAAAGTCTTCAAAAGCCTGCATACCTTTGTACACAGCAATTTCATGTCTGCGAATTTTTCCAAAGAAAATAATTGGACAGGTGCACAGATGTATACGTACAAGGTCTCTCATTGTGGTGATGTTATAATTGCAGACAAATGGGAGCAACCTAAGTGTCAATCAAAAGAGGATTGGCGAAATTAACTACAATAGAGATATTTATTCAAATAGTAGGCAGCCATTAAAAGGATGCTGCGGAGCCCCATTGATTGACATGTAGGATTGCCCATGATATAGTATTAAGTGAAAACAACAAGTTTGTATTCTCTGAGTATCAAATGATCCCACTTTTGTAAAATATAAGTGGTTATCTCTGGGTGGCATCGCAGAAAATAACTTCATATTTTCTGAAAAATAATTAGATGGAGTATATACTACTATGAAAAAAAATTAAACTATTTCCCATTTTGAAAAAAAAAATTTTGGTATCAATGGGATTAGAAAAAGTTTCTGGGTGCTGTTATTTACATCTCTCTAGCACTTTAAAAAAATGTCTCCAGGGTGTTTCTTCCTTTCAATCACTCAGGGGCAAGGATTACTCCTTTCAATTTGGTGAGAAACCTTTGACTCTGAGAGATTAAGACAACTCCAAAGATTCATAGCAAAACATGGTGTTTTTTAATTTATTCTTTCCTTCCTCTGCCATGCTGAGTCTTCACAAGCCCATTGAAACCATTCTTCATCTCCGTGTCTGTTTCATTTCTGGCATTTGACCCCCAGTTCTCGTCTCTGTGTTGAAATTCCCCGTCTGATCCCATATGTCCTCCACCTTTTCTACTAGAGCCTTTAACAGCTGGTTACCTAGGAATCTGCTTCTATTCCTTACTTTCTTTCCTGAAAGTAGGATGCTCTTTCTTTGACTTTTTCGTTTCTCATAATTGTTTATTAAATGCTGGACATCTATGTGGAACAGGAGAGACTGAGATAAATAGTACAAATGGCTGGCCATGGGGCTGCCTTTTCTGCTAGGCCCTGCGTGTGTGTGTGCGTGCGTGCCTGTGCGTGCGTGCGCATGCATTCATGTGTGTGTGCATGTGTGTGCGTGTATGTGTAGGGGGCCTGAGCCACCCTGGTGGGGAGCCTGCCTCAGTTTCAGCTTTGCTGCTGCCGTGGTTGGTTCCTCCGTGTGCCGCTGGCTTCGTGTTTCTCCAGCATTGCCCTGTGCCTGGTGACGGGTTTTCTCAACATTCCTGGTCCACCCTCAGCTCTCGGCCCTCCCTGTGCACCCGCCTGCAGAAGGGCTTTCTCTCCATGCTCTCCTCCCTCCCCCAGTGGCAGACTGCTGGTGCCAGTTACTGGGTGCTTGCTAGCCTGGTGGCTCGGGTTGGGGGTCGGGGGGTTCTGTTGTCCTGTCCAGCCTTCATGTTAGGCAGGCCCTGCGTGCCTGGGTCTCAAGGGTGGGAATTTTTCAATGATTCTGCCTGTCCTTCCTGTGGCAGCCAAACGGCCTCGTGTCTGGCGCAGGTCTTGTGTGGGGAGGGGCTTCCTGCCTCTCCTGCAGCCCTGGGAGCCCCGTAAGGCGGGGTTTCTCTCACATTCTGGGCTGGATAATTCTTTGTGATGGGGGCCATCCCGGGCATTGCAGGATGGTCAGCAGCCTCTCTGGCCTCTACTCACCGATGCCCATAGCACACCCCCGCCTCCCAGTTGTGACAACCAGAGACGTCTCCAGACATCGCCAAATGTCCCCTGAGAGGACAAATTCCCAGCCTCCAGAACCACAGCTATAACAAGATCCCGGGTCCATGACTGTTTCCTGACCCTCCACAGGGATAAAAAGTGTTTTCTTTTCCCCTTCTCCTCCTGGGGGCAACAACTTGGGGTACCTCCCCCAGCAGCTGAAGGTCCTCCTCTCTTTCCCCCACTTCCTTTTTCTACTCCTTCTGGGGAAGGGTCTGGGGGCTCCACGCTTTCCCTAAGCAGCAGGCGCCCCCTCCTACCACTGATGGTTGCTCTCTCCGGCCTCCGGTCTGACCCCCTGCATGTCTGCAAGTGAACCCTGATGCCCCAGGAATGTGCAGGTCCCAGGACTCTATTCTGTCATGCTGGCCCTCAGCCAGCCTTCAGCGATTTGTTAAAAATGCAATTATTAGCAAAATTTGTTTCATCCCGGCATGGCGCCCACCCACTCTCTCTTCCCTGCTTGCTCTGCCTCGGGCGAGCCTGTCCCATCTTTGCATCTCTCCTGCTTTCCTTGGGTTCTAGCTCACTTGGTTGCCCTGTGACCCCAGCTGTCTGATGGATTCATGAAAAGTTGTGACTTTGTGGTTTATCCGACTTGTTTTTGTTATTAGCGTGGGAGAGACACCCTTTTCGACTTTCTACATCCCCAGTGGAAACAACCTCCACTCGCTCTTTGTCTGTATGAAGTTTCCGTCCATCACACACTGTGCTTATGGGTTCTTTTAGGGCATTCTAGACCTCTTTGATAGTCTTAAGAAAATAAAAATCCCTTTTCCGTCCCCACCCCGTGTGCACACATGCGCATAATTTTGCCTATCAATGGATCCTCCCCTGGTGCCCAGAACTCGCTCCTTCAATGCTGAACTTCGTTTCTAGTGACTTATCTTCCAGTTGCACTGTCAGATTGGTACAAAGACAATCATTGCAGAATTTTTTTTGAAAATAATAAAATACTGGGAACAAGTAAAAAATATTTGTTATTTTTTTTTAACAATTATGCACCTCCCATGTGATCATCTGGGGAGCTGCTGGCCTCAAAGCCACTTAACACTATCTCAAAGAGAAGAGACATGCAAAGCATCTCTCTCCGATCCCGGGTAGACAAGGAGGAAACAGCAGTGCTGCCAGGGTGGGGGTGGCTGGCCCTGCTCATGGGCTGGCACAAGGACAGCATCGTTCAGGCCTCCTGGACAACAGCTGGGCCTGAGCGTGAGAAGTGTGCACATGTCCAAACCAACCATCTAACTTCAAGGAATGCATTTTAAGCAAATAATCAGATAAGTGTACAAAGATGTATCTACAAGACTCATGGTAGCGTGATAACAATCTAAATGTCCAAAGAGAGGGGATTTGTCAATAAATTGTCTCATACAGACAATGGGACACTATGCAATCATTAAAAATGACACATGATGCATCCCTATGTTCATCGCAGCCCTATCCACAATAGCCAAGACGTGGAGGCAATCCAAGTGCCCATCGACTGACAACTGCAAAAAGAAGATGTGGTATATATACACAGTGGAATACGACTCAGCCATAAAAAAGGCAAAATCATCCCATTCACAACAACATGGATGGACCTGGAGGGTATTATGTTAAGCAAAGTAAACCAGACAGGGAAAGACAAACACCATATGACTTCACTCATACGGGGAATCTAAACAAACACATATACAAAGAGAACAGTGCAGTGGCTACCAGGAGAAAGGGGGTGGGGGTGAGCACAGGGGGTGAAGGGAGCACCTATGTGGTGACAGACAAGAAATAATGTACAACTGAAATCTCACATTGATGTAAACTATTATGAACTCAACAAAAAAATGGCATATGAATATTTAATGACATGGAACATTGTTCACGATAAACTAAGTGAGGACGGCTAGTTACAAAACAACGCGGGCAGGAGGTCTCAGTTTTGGTTTTTAAACGTAGAGGTAACTCCAGGCGTGTGTCTGCATAGACACAGTCTGGAAAGATACACACCGGCCTGAGAACAAAGGTCGTCTTTGGATGGTGGGGTTATGCATGATTTTTATTTATGTTTTTATGTCTTTCTGTGTTGCCTGAACTTTCTTTAACAATAAACCTGCATTGCTCTTAAAATAAAAAAGAAGACAAATGCTTTTTCCATTTTGAAAAATAAACATTAGCAATTCAAAAAACGTGAAACAAGCAACGTGTCTAATCTTCAGGATCAGTGAACTAAATATGACTCATCTATTTATAATCCAGAATACTACGCCTCCATTAAAAATGGTGATTCACTGAGGAATCTGCTCTGTGCCAGGCATTGATGATATAAGGGAGGCTGAGACCAGGACTCTCCCCTCATGAAGTCATGGCTGAGCCGACGTTTACCCCATGCTGGGATTACTGGTGTGATGAAAGCTCTGACGGTGACACTGAAATCACAGAGCAGAGCACAGACTCTGGGGCCAGGTGTGGTGTGTTCTGGGACGATGGGTGGGAACTCAGCAGGGTGCAGAGATGGGGTCACCCAGGCAGAAAGAACATTGTGCGCAAAGGTGAAAACACAGGCACTGGTCCTGTTTATACAGAGAATGGTAAGAAATTGGGAAGGACTGGAGCAGAGCATTCCAGGCAGGGGTGGAAAACGAGGTGGGGACATTCGTAGGTCACGAAATGCTTTGTCAGATCCTGCGGGTGATGGTGGCCACTGAGGGGGTTACGGTGTCTGTGACAGGTGACAGAGTCATATTTCTTTTGGAAACATCCCACTGAGGGCAGCATCAAAAGTAGATTGCCAGGATAATATGGAAGACGAGGACACCAGCCAGAAGGCTGCTATAGGGCCCACTTAGAGGGCTGAGGACCTGAATGACAGTGATGACAGGGGAGATGGGACCAGGCTGCCGTAAGGGGTCAGGACACCCAGGGAGGGCTGACATGGGGTCTCTAGTGAGGAGAAGCGGGAAGGCAGAGTCAGCAGCACACGAAGGCTCTGACTTCCGCGGTGGAAGGTGGGGCTGCCTTTCTTCAGGAGAAAGAGCCGGCTCGGGGGGCTTGTTTGATTGGAGGGTCTTGAGATGTTCTGTAAGCAGGTGTTCAGGAGGGAGATTTGGGCCAAAAATATAGGTTTTGGGGGTCATCAAGCATATATATGAGAGCCAAGGAAGTGTTTGGACATCACTCAGGGAAAATGTGTAGAAAATAGAGAGGAAACAGCCCAAGGATGGAGCCTCTGCATGTGCAGTGGGCCGGGGGGAGGGGGGAGGGCTGGCAGACGGGCAGGTGAGGTCAGCAAGGTGGGAAGGAATCACAAACCAGAGGGTGGAGTCTCGGACCCGAGGAGTGGCACCTTCGAGGTGGGCCTGGTCAACAGTGTCAAATGTCAGGGGAAGCCAAAAACATTTTATTAGCAAAGTGCTCACGGTTTGGAAAGACGAGTGATCAGGGGTCTCACTGGGGCCGTTGAGATGATAGTGGGTAAGAGAGAAGCAACACGAGGAAGTGAAGACGGGACGGGCTCACTCATTCAAGCAGCGTTTCTGGGGCGTCTTCCAGGAGCTGGATGCTGCGCCATGTGCTGGGACTCGGGGGGCTGTGGGCAAGACAGAAAGGGGCGCTGAGTGCATGTCTTCAACAAGACAGACTGCTCTCTGAGAAGCTGGACGTAAGTATGTACGCAGATAGTGACACGTCTTAGTTTTTAAGATAGAAACCTTGGGCATGCTTACAAATCAAAAAGGAAAACCCAGTGGATAACTATATGCAGCATTTTCCGTACATGCTACAGGTTGGGGTTTCCCACCCAAATTCTTTTTTTTTTTTTTTTTTTGGTGAGGAAGATTGGCCCTGAACTAACGTCTGTTGCCAATCTTCCTCTTTTTGCCTGAGGAATATCATCGGTGAGCTAACATCTACGTCCATGCTCCTCTATTTTGTACGTGGGACTCCGCCACAGCATGGCTGATGAGCCGTGTGTAGGTCCACACCCAGGATCTGAACCCTCAAACACTAGGCCACTGAAGCAGAGTGCGCAAACTTAACCACTACGCCAACAGGCTGGCCCCCCTGCCACCCAAATTCTAAGAAATAAAACTCATGTTTTACAGAAGAGTGAGGTAGATGGAAGAGCGAAATATCGCATATATTCCTGATAAACCTGACACTAGAGCATGTGGATTTGGTCCGTGGGCAGAAACACAGAGCTCACAACTAGACAGACGAGCTCTCCTCCACCCTCACCACACCGAGGCCCGACCCCGAAAAACGAGACACAGAGAAGCAGAACAGAGCTCACGTCGCCTCACTCTAGAGAGAAGGAGGGAGGAAGGATCTGGGCCTCATGGACGCTGTTCACGCTCCTCAACCCACCAAGTTCCCGCCATCCTGTCAGGAGAGAAGCGAGGGAGGGACACAGAAGGGCCAGGAAGGTCACCCTCCCAAAGAAACATCAGGAACGAGGAGCAGGTATTCCCTCCTAAATCCAGGTGCTGAGCTTGTGGACAATCTGACTTAAACCTCACAACAACCCTGCGTGAGGCTGGGATTAGCCTTGTCCACATTTTACAAGTGGGAAAGTGAAGCTTGGAGAGGTTAAGCGGTTGCCTGGAATCACAGAGCCAAGCAGGCGGCAGGACCAGGCTCTGAACCCAAGCAGCCTGACTCCAGAGGCCCAAGTCTCAGCTCCTGATCGCTGATGGCACGTGGCCTTGGTCCTTCAGGGAAAGGAGAGGATGAAGGATGGCTGATGGATCAGGGCTGCAGCAGGATGCAGTCAAAGCACCGATGGAGGACCGGCTGTGGACGGGAGGGAGACGCCCACCGCTCCCACTAAGGGTCCCCCAATTCTCAGTTAAGTGGGAGGCTAGTTCCCCCCTCCTGATATAAGCTGTCCTCAGTAACGCCGATGAACGGAATGCAGAGGAGGCGACTGTCTTCTGAGGCCATCGCAAAAGGCACGACAGCTTCTGCTTGGCTTGTTCTCTTGTATGCTTGCTCTTAGAACCCAGCCACCATGCTTGAGAAAACCCAAGCTGCATGGGGAGGCCACGGGTAGGTGTTCTGTCCACCAGCCCCGTCCGAGGTCCCAGACTACAGCCCGCTTCCAGTGCCGGACACGCAAGCAAGGAAGTGTTCCGTCTGACCGCGGCCGCAGGAGACACCCTGAGTGAGAACGCCCAGCAGAGCCCAGCCAACCCGGAGAGCCGTGAGAGATAACGAGAAAGTCACTGCTGTTGCTTGAAGTCACTGAGTTCTGGGGTGATTTCTTCGCAGCAATAGAGAAGTGGGACAGAACTGGCTGCTGTGAAAGCAGACAGACCTCAACCCTGAACCACGTGGAGGCGGCTGCAGGACCAGGGGGTGGGCAGAAGCTGGAAGAACATTGAGCAGACTGTTCATGAAAGTCTGCAGGGTCTTAAGGAGAGTGGAGGCCTGACGGTCCTCGGGGGGCTGTCTGCAAGGGCAGGAGGACCAGTGGGGGAAGTGTGATTGGAAGCTGGAGGAAAGGGCGCCTTCGTTACATAGTGGCGGGAAGTTTAGCAACAGTGTTGCCTGCAGGGACACGGAAAATTGAAAACGAGCCTGAAGAGCTGGGAGGTTCAGCCGCGGAGACTTTGAGGCAGAGTGTGGAAGGTGCTCCTGGCTTCTTCTCGGCATCCGTAGTCAAATGAAAGCAAACAAGACCGTGAACAATGACCTCTTCCGTAGAGAGGACTCAGGACTTGGTAGTTTCAAAAATATTTCTCATCCCTGACCTCTTCAGCTGGCAAACGATGCTCAAATTAAGAAGCTGCCTCCAGGGGCCGGCCCCGTGGCCAAGTGGTTAAGTTCGTGCACTCTGCCTTGGCAGCCCAGGGTTTCACCGGTTCGGATCCTGGGCACGGACATAGTACCACTCATCAGGCCATGCTGAGGCAGCATCCCACATGCCACAACCAGAAGGACCCACAACTGAAAATCCACAAGTATGTACCAGGAGGCTTTGGGAGAAAAACGAAAAATAAAATCTTAAAAAAAAAAAAGAAAAAGAAGTTGCCTCCAGGCAAAGAGCAAATCAAGAGCACGTCGGGAAACACAGTCTAAAGATGACGTCAAGGACTGTCAAACCCTTTGTTAAAACTCCAGTGGTCCCGTCCTCCACATTCACTCAGCTACCGGTCCCCATGGCCAAGCCCTAGACTGTCTCATTATCAGTAATTGGACCTCCAATAGTCAGGCCACGCTTTGACCACCACCTCCCATTTTTGCCACCATCCCTTGTAGGCTTCCAGCCCCAGCGCCCCTGCAGCCCCACCCGGCTCTCCGGTTCACTGGTCCGTCTTCTCTGCGCCTCACCCCTGGATAATCTGTCTTCTCTCTTTGTCCAGACTGAATCCCATGATCGGTCATACTCGCTCCCTCTCAGAAACCTTCACCTCTCCTACTCCTTTGACTTTGTCCTCCTCGCTTGGCAAGACCACAACCTTGATTAAATCCAGCTCTTAGCCCACTCTGAGTCAGCACGGTGCCGCTCCACAGCCACACCGATGGTTCTGGGTCTGTAGCTGTGGCTCTCAGCAGGGGTCAGTTTTGCGGCCCCCCCGCCCCCACCCCAGGGACGTTTGGCGATGTCTGGAAACCGTATGATGGTCACAGCTGGGGAGAAGCACTGGCGCCCCGTGGGTGGAGGCCAGGAGCGCAAGTACCCTGCCGTATACAGGACAGCTCCCCACAGCGACGACTTCTCCGGGACAGTCACACCCCCTCACCCCAGTCGACTCTCTCCATCTCTTGTCAAACCTCCCTCCCTCCCCGATCCTCACCCTCGGCTGACCTTGCCTCCCATCTCACGGAGAAAACGGAAGCCATCAGAACGGACTTCCGTCACCTCTCGCCACTGCGCCCACCTGCTGACCAGTGTCCGAGCCTGCGCCCGCTGCCCCCGTCCTGTCGTTTCTGGAACCGTCTGCCCTGGCTGAGCCAAGCCCTCGGCTCCTGCACCACGTCCCCTCCAGTCTGCCAGCGCCCGACCGACATGCCCTTCCAGCCGCTCCCCTTCAGGCAAAGAGCCGTGTGCTGTGGTCTCCTCAACCCACCGTCGGCTCTGCTCCTCCTCTCTGACAACGCTCTCGTCAACCGTCGCGATGACCTTCGTTGTATTGAGTCCGACAGTCAAGTCGCAGCCTCGTTTCTCCTCTGGTCCAGCGGTAGACGTGACACCACTGATCGTGTCCTCCTCCAGACGCTTCTCCACTTGGCTGCCAGGACACCACCTCAGGGACCATCCTTCTGGGACTCCTTCCCGCTGCCTCCTGCCCCCCGACCTTGGATGTCTGGTGCCTGGCCTCCCTTCTGCCATCACTTGCTCTCGCGCAGCCCCATCACATTGAACCCTGTCCTTGCGCGGACGCTCCACCAACCTCCCGGCTGGCACGTGCAGCTGCTTCCAGGACTCCTCTGTCTGCAACTCCGACTCCATCTGCTCGACCCCACTCCTGGCCTCCCTCTAAATGCTTCTCCCACAGTAAATGCAAACCCTCCTTCCAGTTGCTCGACCCAAAAACCTTGGCACCACCCTCAACGTCTCTCTTTCTCTCACACTTTGCCTTCCATCCAGCAGCAAGTCCTTTTGCCTTTACATTCAGAATATACCCAGAATCCCACCCGTCTTCCACCTCCACTGCCTCAGACCTGGTCTCCTATCTTAACATAAGTCTCGTAATGGCTCTTCCTGCTTCCACCCTTGTGGTCAGGTAACCCTTGCTCACAACCCTCTGAGGCTCCCTTCTCATCCAGAGGGAAACCTGAGGTCATCCCAGTGCGATGTGCCCCCCTCAGTCTCGGCTCCCCCACCTCACTGATGGTCCCTCTCACTGCTGTGCCTCAGACACAGCCCTCCTTGCTGTGCTGGACACGCCGCTGCCCCAGGGCTTTTGAACAGCCTCTTCTCCCTGCCTGGAGTGCCCCTCCTCATACTCAAATGCTCTAATCGTTCACCTCCTTTGCGTATGTCTTTGCTTAAATAGCACCTCCTCTGTGAAGCCCCCATCTCCTTGATTAAATTGCTCCCCCTCTCCACCCCACCCTGCTGGAACGCCCCCCTCCCCTCTCCTGTTGGCTTTTTCTCCTTTATATTTATCACGTCAGACACACGTATATGGCTTTATCTACTTGTTGGTTAACTCTCTTTGTCCCCCATGAACATGTAAGCCCCACGAGGGGGTGGCATTTTGCGCATTTTGTTCACAATGCCCATCGCATAGAGGACAGTCAACAAACAATTTGTTGAATAAATGAATGTCCCCACCTCAAACTTCATAAAGAAATTAATGGCCCTTAGTTATCACCTTCGACCTCCTAATTGGTAACCTCTGGCACGGCCCAGGACCTTTACTCTGACCAGCGGGTAACAGGTTGGCATCGTTGCTACTGATGGGCTTTTCTTCGTTGTCCTCTCGGGCTGGACAGGGAAACTGTCCAGCAGCTCAGCACAGGCCTTCCTCTCAGAACAGACAGGAACTGGGGTTTGCAAGCAATTGGTCTGAAAAGGCCCCTGAGGGAGACGGAGGGCAGGGTGTGGGACGCCAGGTTGCGGGACAACGGGGGCACCAGGCAAGATGGCACTGTGGTTCAGAGTGCTGGAGCCAGCCCGCCTGGTGGGCGCCTCAGGCAGCCTTGGCTGCTGGCTAGCCCTGGCGTGGGCACTTCCGGTTCCATGCGTCACCTTTCCTGTCTCTGAAATGTGGCTCAGACTCATATCCACATCCTGGGGAAGTTCAGAAGATCAAACAGGATCGTCCGTGTACCTGGCACATGGACTTGGAAGCAGAGGGAGGGGACCCAGGGGCTTAGGGTCTGTCCTTATTTGGGGAGTGAGGTAGGGGTCACCCAGTGGGCATGGCTGTGGCACGGCAGAGCCAGGACTAAGGGTCTGCAGACTCCTGGCTCAGGGTTTCCCCCGTTCTGCTGAGTCACTTCCCCTGCTGCACAACCCCCACCCCCCCCCCCCACCCCCTCCAACCCCCACCCCACCGAGCGCCCCTCAGACTGGGTGGAAGGGCTCTTGGGTTCTCTCTCCTTTAGTCCGGGTTATTCCTGCTGCATTAGGGCCTTGGGTCTGGCCGGGGGTTTCCACCGACAGCCCGGGTATGTGTGTGTGTGTGTGTGTGTGTGTGTGTGTGTGTGTGACTTCAGCCAGGAATGTGCCCTTAGCTCAGGAGAGCCCCCTCCCCCTCAGCCTGGGGTCGGGGTGACGTCAGCCCTGCAGTGCAGGCTCGGCTGGTTTCCCCCGCAGGCTGTCGCCTCTCCCCAGGGAGGTCAGATTACCTCACCCGGGGAGCAGAGCAAATGGTTAACCAGCCCCGAGGGCTGGCGGCCAGGCGAAGAGCCTCAAAGGCCGGCTTGGGCCACACGTCTGCAGGGCAGGGGGCACCTGGCCCGACGTGGAGGCCCTGCTGTTATCTGCATCACTGCTCACGGGTACCGTGAAACTGTGTCCATGGAAGGTTTCCCGCCGGTAAACCTCACTTTGCATTTTGCATAAGTGTCGGTGGCTTTTTATTCTGCCGGCATTGTTCAAAACGTATATATTTGCATGTAAACCAAGACGTAGGATACGCATGTTAAAAACACTTTTTACCACTGAAGATCTTAGCGTGCCATCTGTTCCCTTGTCAGTCTGTAGATTATCCTTGACACCAAAGCACTTCCCACCCCAGAATGGAAATAAAACAGTGAAATTAGTACTGACCACTGGGAGCAGAAAGTTCTTGACCGGGAAAAAACGGAATCCTCTCCTTAGGAGATGTTGGTCCCCCGAGGGGAGTGTTGCTGAGCAAAGAACTCAGCTGGACCGCTTTTCCTTCCCTGTTGACTCCATTCATACTTGAATTGTGTCTTTTTTCAAAAGAAGATTTTTTATGATTGCTGTGCATTTTTAAAAGGAATTACTGAGCCAGCCCTGATGGCCTAGCAGTTGGGGTTTGGTGCCCTCGGCTTCGGTGGCCCGGGCTCGGTTCCACACCGCTGGTCTGTCAGTAGCCATGCTGTGTCGGCGGCTCACGTAGAAGAACCAGAACTTACAACCATACACGACTGTGTTCTGGGGCTTTGGGGGGAAGAAAAAGAAAGGAGGAAGATTGGCAACAGGTGTTAGCGTAGGGCCAATCTTCCCCTGCAAAAAGGTAAATCAACAAAAAGGAACTACTTTCCGAGACACCTGTGGCTCTCATGTAACCACTCTGTTTTCAGAAATAGATGTACTGGCTGTAGGAATTGGTAAATGGTCCTCTAGCAATTTAAATACAAATTATGTATTAGAAAACGGATTTTTTTTTCTCAAGGAGTATCAGAAGATTCTAGATTAAAAAATAAATATACAAAGGTAAGTTATATTTACATACATTATAGATACATTTATACACACATTGTATATACGTTACATATATATGATTGTATATCTTCATGTGTAATATGTATCTGTGGAATAGAATAGAATATATTTATCTTTTTTATATATATCTTTAAAGGAACACCATGAGAGAAAGATGAAAGTTCAATAAAACACATCAGAGTGGCGCAGCAGTTAAGTGTGCACGTTCCGCTTCAGCGGCCTGAGGTTCCCCGGTTCGGATCCCAGGTGCGGGCATGGTTCTGCTTGGCAAGCCGTGCTGTGGCAGGCGTCCCACATATAAAGTAGAGGAAGATGGGCATGGATGTTAGCTCAGGGCCAGTCTTCCTCAGGAAAAAGAGGAGGCTCGGCAACAGATGTTAGCTCAGGGCTAATCTTCCTGAAAAAAACAAGCAAACAGAACACATTAGAGCTGATGGTCGTGTCTACAGGGGAACAGAACAGAGCTGATCTCTTCTCTCAAGAGTTGATAATCTGCGGATTAAGGGAGGCCAGCCCGTGAACTGCACCCCTGGGTGAGGCCTGGCTGTTGCTTAGAGCTAATCTGAGTCAGAAACCATAACCCATCACCCTGCAGGGCTGGGCCGCACAGGGGAATTGGAACTGCAGCTGGAGCAGGAGGCCCCTTGGCTCGGAGCAACCGGGGCACACAGCACAGTCACTCAGAAAAGACCGGGCAGCCAGCGAAAGTTCCTCAGACAAGACCGTAGGTCCCGGCATCTCCGGTTCTTTGGACCTGGAGGTCCCAGCGCCAGGAGTCTGCCCCCTCTGACCTCAGGCCTGGACTCTGCCAGGACCTCAGACCTCAGGGGAGAGGGGCCACCCCTTCCGTGCGGGGAAACGCCTTCCTTTGTTCCCATCCCAGAAGCCTCATCCCCAGGGACTTCCCAGCCTCAGTCTTCCCTCTGCTCGGACCCTGCCCTAAGCATCATCCCCCCTATTGACTCAGACCCTGGAGAGGCGGGACATCCCGTCATGGTTTCCACTTGGTTTCGTGGACGTTGCTGGGTCTGCAGCAGGTCCAAGGCCCTTGGCTGCATTTGCCCGGGCACTGCCCTGTCAGACATGGCGGGGACAGCAGCAGGGGCTTGCAGGGGAGCCAGGACCCTTCCTGAGGCGTCACCTGGACACTGAGCCACTCGCTGCCTGTCAGGCCTTCACAGAGTGGACGACAGCCCCACACCCAGGGCCCTGGGAGAACAGTGTCCCCGACGGGCGGTCACACTCGAGGATTCTTGGCTCAACCCTGTCCCACCTCCTTCACTGCCTCCTCCTGCTCCCAGCACCTTCCCTGAGTTTCCCGCTCAGCAGAGCCAGCTCTGGGCTTGTCCTTGGAAGACGGGCCAAGTGAGAAGTCCTCTCTCCCGCCCTGGGCCATTGCCACTGCTGCAGGCCTCCTAAGATAGCATCAATTCTAACGTTTCTCCTAAAGGAGCTCCCCTTAACTATAAGCGAAATAAGCTGGACACGAAAGGATAAACACGGAACAATTCCGCTTATCCGCGGTCCTGGAGCAGTCGGGTTCTCACAGACAGAACATGGATGGGAGGGGGCCGGGGCTGGAGGGGGAGGGGGTGAGCAGCTGTTGAATGGGGACACAGTTCTCGTTTGGGAAGACGAGAAAGTTCTGGAGATGGGTAATGGTGATGGTTGCACAACAGTGTGAATGTACTTGGTGACCTGGAACTGTACACTGAAAAACGGTGAAAACGGTGAATTTTATGCTATGTATATTATACCACAATTTGAATAAAGTTCTAAACTAATAGCTAACATTTAATAATAATATATTAATGCTAGACATACTATAACAGAGACAATAATATACAATATGTAATAATATACATGTACGTTCCTAACCCAGCAGCCGGGGCAGTCCTGGTCAATCCTGGCTCAGTTCGTGACCCTCCTCTGCTCAGAACCTCCCAGGCTCCTCTGATGCATTCACCTGGAGCCCCTCGGAGGCCCTGGTGGTGGGGCCGTCTGCGGCCTGCTTCCCCTGCTCCCCCTGAGGTCTGTCAGGATCCCCCTTGGATGCCTTCAGTCTCTATGCAAATTACCTCTCCTCGGGGAGGCCCTCGCAAACTCCCCAACCCTCTCGGCCTCATCTTCCCCCTGGACACTGACTCCTCTCTGGAGTACAATCTATTCACACGTTGCCCTCACTGCCTGGCTCTCACCCACCAGAGTGGTGGTGAAGGTGCACAGGCCGGGGTCTCTGTTTTGTTCACTCATGTGCCCCGGGCGCTGGAAAAGCCCTGGAACACAGTGTGCCGTGGGCCAGTGTTTGTGGGCTGCGTGGGGTTTTTGAATGTTCTGAGTGGCCCAGGCCCCCACAAGCACCTCAGATGGACCAGCCCTGAGAGGCTGGTGGTGTGACCCTCCTCGGTGCAGCAGGCTCCCAGCTGACGGGCGCTGAGGCCCTCTCGCGTGTCCTCAGCCTTCACCCTCTTTCTCCCTCAGCTCCTTGAAGTAGGAAAATGAAACTAAGGTGCATCCCACCCCCGGAGCAGCCACGTGGCAAACTCTGGCCAATGACTCAGCGCGTCCTCAGCCAGGTTCTGGCCGTGGGCTGAGCGGCAGGGCCTTGCTTGGGGCCCAGACAGGGCTGAGGGAGGATGGGTGGGCCAAGGGCAGCCCCAGGAGGGGGAATCGTGGAGGGCACAGGGGGCGGCCTGGGGCCCTGGTGCTGCCCCTGGGTGGGCAGGTCCTCAGGTCCCTGGTGCCAGCCCCCCTGGGGTGTGAGGTGAGCAGCCTCCGACCGAGTGAGATACAAACAAAGGCCCAGGTCGCCTTTGTCCTCCACCCGCCCCTTGTCCTCTGTTTACATCCTTCCTTCCCGTAAATGAGCTGGGCACCGGCCCCGCTGGCCGGGAGCCAGACACACCTGTAGGGCAGGTTGGGAGAGCGCTAGGGGGCAGGGTGCGGGCAGCAGGGCTGGCAGGTGGTCAGGCCCTTGGGGAGCAAGTGCCGCTCCTTCCAGGGCAGCGCTGGTGCCAGGCTCTTCCCGCCGTGGGCCAGGGATTCTCAGCCAACTCCAAGAGGATGTGATGCCTCCAGGAGGGCCCCCTCGCCGGGGAGCGCTTCATCCAAGTCGCCAGGGGCAGGAGGACTGAAGGCTCTTGGTCCTCAGTGGGCATTTCCCAGAGGGAAACTGAAGTCTGGGGAGAGACAGAGTCATACTGGCTGTACGATCCATGCTCGAGCCACTTGCTCCCTTGACAAGAGACCCCACCGTGGCGTGGGGCCCTGGGTGCAGTGGCTGCACTGGAGCTGGGCTCAGTCCTGCCTTGTGACCGGGCAGGCTCTGCCCCTCTCTGGGCTTCACCCCACAACTGGGTCATTGAACAAGTGAGAGGGAACTTGTTTACACCTGCGGAAGGCACGAGGGGTGAGGGCAGGCTGGGGGATGAGGCGAGGGGAGGACGGAAGGGGTGAGCTGAGTCCTGTCCAATGGAGAATCAGGGGGCAGGACATGTGTCCCAAAGGAAGAGAGATGTGGGGTGTCCAGCCCCCGGGGCACCAGCAGCCCTCGGGTCTAGGCAGGGTCAGGGACCTGGGTAGGTGTGGCTCTCGTCAGGAGAAGTTTCCTTCTCTGCAGGGGATTAACAGGCCAAGATGTGTTTTCCACTCATCTCTTCTGCGTCTCTCAACAGTGATGACTGGACACCCAGTCACCCAGTACTGTGTGTGCTGACCGCCTACCGCATGCCCAGCCCTTTGCTGATTTGGCTGGAACCCCCCGCTGGGGCTGTCCGTCAGCGCCCTCTCCATCCCCTTCAACACGCCTCCACTCCTCTCCTCCAGCTCCTACACCTGGGCCCTCTCATTTCCCCCACAAACCATCCTGCCATCTCTCCACCGGAACAGTCCGGGCATCAAACAGGACACCCTGCCTTTCCTGCCAGGCTGAACCCTCACCCGCCCACCTTCCCATCCCTGCTCAGCCCCTCAGGATGGGGAGGTCAGCACACGGAGGCTCAACCCTAAGACCACCGGGGGCTACTTCAGGGGGTCCTACTGTGCAAGGCGGAGGGCCCATGGGCCCCCAGATGAGAGCTCCTGGTCAGCTGGCTGCCTGCATCATGCTCGGGGTGCCTACGCCAGGGCCTTGCAGCCCCCGCACACGGGCCTGAATGTCCCGGGACGCCCTTACCTGCGCTCCGTCTTCACCTGCCTTTTGTCAAAGACCTGAGTACACCGTGGTGATGGTTTCCTCCACAGGGCTTTGGGGCAAACTTCCCCCATTTCCTCTAAGTGGACGCTGAGACTGGGCTCTGGGAGCCTGGGGCTGGGGGTTCCTCACCACCCCGAGTGGAGGGTCCCTCCATCCGGGGATCGTCAGGGGTTTGATCCTGTCACATTGTCCAGGACCCACAGAGTTTCCTAGTCCCTTGTTTCTACTTCTGTCCCCAGCTTGTCTCCCCCGAGTCCATGGCCCGCGGCCCACTGCCGCCTCCCGCAGCCCACAGTGTGCAGGTCCAGGGGGCCTGTGTCCAGACCCGGGGAGGCGGCTGGCTGCTGCCCTGACAGCCCTGGTTCTCAGCCCACGGGTCTCAGCTCTGCCAAGTCCACGGCCCACGGCCACTGCTGTCCGGCCCTGCGGCTCTCTCTCCTGCGCCTCCCGGACTCCCGGCACCTCGGACACCCCGGGGGCCTGGAGTCACCCAGCAGGCTGCGGGCCTCCCACAGGGGACCCCAGGAAGCTGAGTGGCGAATGAGGGACCAGCCTAAGGAGCCGCCTGAGCGGGGCGTCTGCCCTGGAGGAGCTCTGGGTCTACCTGAGTCAGGCAGTCCTCCGCCCACCGGGCCCCGGGAGGCTGAGCTGCTCCGCCCAGCTCTGCTCCCTCTGCAAGGAGCCCCGGCCCGCCTGTTCCCTGACCCTGGAGAGCCCTGCACTGACTCGTCTGCAGCCATTATTGCCCCGTCTCTGTCTGCCACTGCGTGCTCCTCTCTCGGAAAACATCCTCCTGGGGCCAGCAGAAGGGAGGGAGGGTCATTGCTCACTATTCTGGGTGTGAGCATTGCCCTTACAGTATCTCAGCTAATACTCCCAACAGCCTATGGGGCAAGTGCTGTCATGACCCCTTTTCTTCTGAGGAAACGGAAGAGTCTCAGAGATTCCGTAACTGCCTAAGGCCGAGCTGTCAGCCCAGCTGGGGAGCCTGGGCACCAGCCGGGTCCCCCAGACCAGAGCCTCTCCGACGACGAGGGCTGAAGGACCCGTTTGTTTAGTTTTGAATGGACTTCCCAATCTAATACTGTTGCAAAACATGATAAAAGTAAATTACTAGAAAAATGAAAAGAAAAGAAAGGATCCACAAATTCTAAGCCCTGTTTGTTGTTGTCATATCAACAGACACAACACGATGCTGTGAGGTGGCTGTGACAGTTTTTAACGGTGGACCAGCGCCGGTCTGCTGCCGGAAGAGCGTGTCTCCAGGCCGTCCTCAGGAAGGACCACTCGAGAGCAGACGGGGGCTCCCAACCCAGCCCTGCGCTGCGGGCCCACATTGTCATACTGGAGGGGCTGCAGTGACAGGGGGGCTCGGCATGGGGACGCTAAAATACCGTAAGGCCAGGATTTTAAAATATGGGCTTCCTCAGTTTCTGGGGCCTGATAGGTGGGGTCTAGACACTCAGGACTCACTTTACAACATGATGGCGGCCCCCCTTCAGGGAAGACCCACCTCAACTCTTTAGGCCCCCTGGGGTGAGCACAGTCTCGGAGACGGTCCAGGGCTCACGCTGAGGCCGGGGGAAGCCAGACCCTGTTCAGTCAATGCGAGACGGGGGCGGATCACGCCTTCGTAGCCACTGACATTCAATGGATGTTTACAAAAGCAAAAAGAAGGAGGTGATGCACAGGAAAATGCTTCATAAATTCTAAGATTACCCAGGTGAAGAGAGAAGATGGCTTATTACTCACAGCCTCAGAGGCTCTTTGAGAGCTGCTCCAGGGCCAGATTCACTCTTTAACTACTCGCTTTATTGATTAATTCATTTAATAAGTACTCACCTAGTAGCATATGCTCTCTGCTGGGGCCCTGGAGTTCTGGTGAGGAGGCAAAGGCAGCTGTACACAGGCCCCGCCTTGAAGGGTCCCCACGGTCACTGGGGTCTATCCCCCAGGGGGCAATCCACGGGGATCTTGGAGAGATGGTGGAGGCCGCCCACACCGGCATGGGCAGCCCCAAAGCCTTCCTAGAAGAGATGACGTCCCCAAGGGGACTGTTAAGTCAGTCACGCAGCATCCACACGGTGGACTGTAATGCTGTTATTGAAAGGTTGGAGTGCGGCTCCACGCATTACCATGGGGAGCTGCCGGGGCGCAGCATCCAGCGAAAAAGGTTGAAGAAAGCGGGTGACAGCAGAGCATCCATAATGTGATGCCATTTATGTCAGCTTCCCGGTGACTCTTCAGTACGTTAGAATTGCTGGTGGGTGTTTAAACCGGAGAGCATCTTGCCATCGTCACAGCCCCACCCCGACGTAACCCTGAGCTGAGCACGCTTCTGGGCCACCTCTGGGCCTGACGTCAGCTCAGCTTCCTGAGGGAGTGTGTCATGGTCTTCAGACGTTTCATCTCAAAAAAGCTTGTGAGTGACTGTCTGTCCGTCTGTGTGCACAGAGAACACACCGCTAGGCTGTCAGTTTTTATCTCTAGGGGTGAGATTCAAGACTTTTCATTCCTTCTTTTTACTCTTTTGGCACTGTTTGAGTCATATAATAACCCTGTACAGCTTTTTAAAAATGACACCTTTATTGAGACTTAATTTACTTACCATAAAATTCACCCTTTTGAAGTGTTCAATGCAGTGTTTTTAGTGTATTCACAGGATTGTGCTACATCATCACTATCCAATTCCAGAACATCTTCTTCACTCCGAAAAGAAGCCTGGCCCCCATTAGCAGTCACTCCCCCTTCCTCTCTCCCCCAGTTCCTGGCATCTTTCATTCTCTGTGGATTTGCCTATTCCAACACTTCAAATAGACAAAATCATATCATCCATGGTCTTTCGTGAGGGGCTTCTTTCGTTTGGCATAACGTTTTCAAGGTCCGTCCATGTGGTTGCATGTACTTCATTCCTCTTTATTGCTGAATAATATTTCATCCGTGTCTTACTGTTACAAGTATTTTACAAAAACCTGGTCTGCCTGGAGTTTGGTGTAAGAGTGGAGAAGATACCTAAATTGTTAGCATTGGGGGCCGGCCCTACGGCCGAGTGGTTCAGTTCGCATGCCCCGATTCGGTGACCCGGGGTTCCCCCATTCAGATCCGGGGTGTAGATCTGCACACCTCTCGTCAAGCCATGCTGTGACGGTGTCCGGCATAGAGCTAGACTGACTGACAACTAGGATATACAACGATGTGCTGGGGCTTTGGGGTGAAAAAAAAAAGAGGAAGATTGTCAACAGATGTTAGCTCAGGGCCAATCTTCCTCACCAAAAAAACAAAACAAAAATTTTAAAAAATTGTTAGCTTCACTCACTTCTCAGACATGTTTCTCTTGAGCATCTCTCGTTTGAGGTGCTGGAGGCGTGCGTGTGAACAGGCAGAAAAGACCTGTGCCCTCAGTACTGGGATTCGAGCTGGCAAGGAGCAGACACTAGACAAAGAAAGAAAGAACTGAATAATTTCAGGTGACGGTAAGTGCTCTGAAGACCAGATGACAGGACGACGTGCTGGAGAGGCTGGCAGATTGGGAAGGGCATCTATTTCAGATAGTGTGTTGGGAGAAGGCCTCTGAATAGGTGAGATCTGAGCTAAGCACGTCTGGGGAGAAGACGGGAGCCACAGGAAGAGGAAACAACAGGCGGGCCTGGAGACAAGAGCAAGACGGGTGTTGCTGAGAAACGGAAAGCTATGTGCTAAAGCGGGTGAACACTCGTGCTGCCAGCTTAGACTGAAAAGTGGACTTGGAGGGCTCAGAATGCACGGCGTCTTGGAGGCCCGAGTGAAGAGTGGGCGTGTCGTTCTGGGCAGGCGGGAGGCCATAGCTTTAAATTGGGGAGTAACCCAATCTGATTTACACTTTGAAAAGCTGACTCTGGTGGCTGAGTAGAAAACATGGTTGGGAGCAAGAGTGGAGGCCATTGCCACGGTCCAGGGTGGAGATGACCGTGCCGGGGACGAGGGCGGAGCAGCGGAGATGGGGAGAATTGAGCAGACTAGGATTATATTTTGGCGGTAGAGCCGAAAGGACTCGTTGATGAGTTAGATGTGAGGCACAAGAAATGGAGGAATCCACACTGGTGTCAATGCCTCTGCTCCGAGGATGGCAATGCAGCAAGGGGCCCAGGCCCGGATCACAAACGGTCACCGCTATTGCTGCTATCATGGCAAACTCTCTTCCCAGGCCTGTGGGGGTCAAGGTAGGGAAGGCTAGGCTGGCACCGAGGCCAGACTTGGGCACACAGGACAAGTATGGACAAGCCCAGAGTGGCTTGATGAGGCACCAGACAGTGAATCTTGGGAGAAGGGAAGTGAGGCTGCCCCAAGAGGCTGGTACCTATGACAACCAAGACCGCTGTGCCCTAACTACTCTCCCAGAGACCTCAGACAGGGCCTGCTGTGTTCCTCAGGCACCCAAGCCACCTGGGGGATGGGGCGAGGCCCTCCCACCCCATTCTCTCCTCCTTGGTAACCATAGACACACGCTGTAACCTGAGCTGGCCTCTCTTGTGTGTGGGCGGGTGTGGTGGTGTGGGCCTGGGGCCAGAGAATGGAGCAGAATGTCAGCTCCGTTGGCTGGCTGAGCTGGGTGACAGCGCTCTGCAAACAGACTCGAGTCACGAACCCAACACAGCACTCAGCTGGGTTGTCATCTCCCGCAGCACCAACAGCAACCGTAGCTGCAGAGGGTGGGGCTGGTGACACCGTGCTTACCGGCGTGTCCCAGCTCTGCTCTGGTCGGGGTTATCCTAGGAGACAGCTCCCCGTGAGGGCAGATTAACGAGAGTAGTGGGGTGGCCTGGGGGGCCCTGTGGTCCTCACTGGAAACATTTCATGGGGGAATGAAGGTGGGTGAAGAGCTAATTAAGTGGCCTTTTCTGATTTCCTTCCCCCCACTCCTTTATGGGGAGAGACAGGCTCCGCTGAAACTACAGGGGTTAATTTGTGGAGGGGCGGAGGGCCTGGGATGGGGCTTTAAGAGGAGCCCCATCATTCTGAAGGAAGAGTGGAGCCCCAAGTGTCTGATCGGCCACAGCTAGGGTAAGGGCAGCGCAGGGTTGAAGGGGAGACCCTGATACATCTGGCTACGACTAGGGGACAAGTGTATATTAATTCAATGAACACCTGTGGAGCATCATGTCTGTGTAAGACAAAGCTGAATCAAGTGTGAGTTCTGTCCTTAGGAGCTTAGAGTCTGGTGAAGCTAAGCCAGGAAAATAAATTCCTTAACAGCCTGTTCCCACTTACCTCTCAGTTTCTGCTCTCTCCCTTGATCCATGCATCCATCCACCCATCTATCCACCCATCCGTCCATTTATTTGTCTATCCATCCATCCATCCATTCATCCATCCATTTATCCATCCATCGATCCATGCATCCATCCACCCATCTATCCACCCATCCATCCATTTATTTGTCTATCCATCCGTCCATCCATTCATCCATCCATTTATCCATCCATCGATCCATGCATCCACCCATCTATCCACCCATCCGTCCATTTATTTGTCTATCCATCCATCCATCCATTCATCCATCCATTTATCCATCCATCGATCCATGCATCCATCCACCTATCCGTCCACCCATCTACCCATCCATCCATCCATCCAAGCCCTTACCACATTGTTGGTTGGTCATCTCTCCTCCACCAAAAGTAATCAGGGAGTGTGTCTTGGGCACATTGTGTGCTCAGCACTTAGTACAGTGCCTGGTGATTAGTGGGTAAAAGTTTGTTGAATGAACAAATAACTGTATGATCGACTATAATATAACACAGTCTGAGATAAGTGCCATAAGAGAAGTTTTTATTTCTCTTTATTGCTCACTATTAAATCTCAGGTTCTGGAGCATAGTGGTTGTTCAATAAACCTTAATTTAAAAAACCAACAGGAAATGAATGAATGAATGAATGGAACTCTGAGGAGTTCAAAGAAGGGAAAAATTAGGTCCTTCTGGAGAAAGGGACACATGAACATGGAAGAAAGAGGTGGTATCCAGGAAGGTTCTCTGGTAGTAGACCACTCGAGGGACCCTATGAAGGCCTTGGAGGTGGCAAGGGCACCTTGAAGAACAAAATGGCATGGTTAGAAAAATCTGGACTCGGTCATTGGACCCCTTGCAGAACTTATCCTTCTCACTGGTGGCTTGTGGACTTGTTCTTGTCTTGGTATCACCAGGAGAAAACATGAAATGCTTGCAGTGAGGAAGCTCAGAAGTGGGGACCTTGCACTGAGGTCGCCCAGAAGATAAATCAAGGGCCGATGAGCGTGGGTCACTGGAAGGCAGGTGGTGTTTTAGAAGAATTCCCACTAGAGAGTGAGCAATTTCCTGAGATGGGGACATGGGTTGTGTAGGCAAAGACTGGATGTCAAGGGGCCAATCAAAGTCTTGGGAGCCAACCAGTCCTCATTGCCAGCTCCCAATGTGGGTGAACACACAGTGCTGTTACCCTTGGTCCCTGTGGTCACTGTGCCTCCCGTGTGCTCATCTCCACGGTGCAAGGGGCTGCGTCTCCCTTGATCTGAACTCCCATTCTCTTCCCACCCCCCACCAGACCCTCTCTACCTTCTGGCCAGAGGCTCAGTGGACACAGTGTTGCTTCTCGTCTCAGTAACCGGCCCTCCCATCTGGTTGCAGGGCCCCAAAATCAAGGTGTTATCCTTGACCCTCCTGCATCCCTCCTACCTCATATTTAACCCTTCGGGAAGTTCTATCAAATTTCAAAAGCATTCTAATTCTCTCTATCCAATTCTATCTTCCCCGTTGTACCCTAGTCTCAGCCACGACCTTCTCCCACCTGGGCTACTTACCACATTAACCCCTCAGCTCGTCTCCGGGTGTCCCTCCTTTGCCCTCTGCAGACAGTCTCCACGGGGTAGCCAAAATGTTTTAAGAAGGTTCTTTTGAAGGAAAAATATTTCCTACTTGGAATTCCATACCTACCCAAACTATTGACCAAGCGGGAGAGTGGAACACACATTTTCAGTTATTAATAATCTCAAAAGAGTTACCTTCCACATATTCTTTCTGAGGAAGCTACTGGGAGCTATGCTCCACCAACGAGGGTCTGAAGCCATTTTCATTTCTGATCGTTAGGACAGGTCCCTCTGTCTGTGTATTCACACAGGCTCGTAGGGTCTCTTTATCCTCGGTGTTCTGAAAGTTGACCACGATGTGCCTTAGTGTATTTCTATTTTCAGACATTGTTGTGGGCACTTGCTGTGCCCTTTGAACTTGGTAACTGAAGTGTATTTCAGTTCAGTTTGGGGAAATTTTCTTGGACTATTTCAGTAAGGATTTTCTGACCCCTGTTTTCTCTCTTCTTTCTAACAAGAACTGCTATTTTTCATGAGCTTGATGCTCCAGGGGTAATGTTTTCTCTCCCATTTTCCATCTCATCATCTTTTAGCTCTTCTTTCTGGAACATTTCCTCAACTTTATTTCCAACTATCTACTGAATTTATTATTTCCACTTTTGTGCATGGAATTTCCAAGAGCTCTTTTATGTTCTATAAATGTTCTTTTTTCATAGTACTCTATTCTCGTGCATTTGTTTTCTATTGCTACACAACAAATTACTCTAAAACTTAGAGATTTAAAGCAACAATAAGCGTTTGTTGTCTGTCAGTTTCTTTGGGTCAGGAACTCTCGTGGGGCTCGGCAGCGTGAGCTCAGGGTCGGTGTCTCTCATAAGCTCCACTTAAGATGCTCCACTGTTTACCACCTGGTCTTATCAGTTATCTTGTGATGTTGTCCTAATTAGTGGGTTCAAACTATGCTTTCCCAAGTTCTCATAGTGTCAGGGGCCTCGCTCTTGAAGGCAGGCTCTGGGGAGATGTGGGGCAGAGCGGCTCCAGCTGTGGGTCCCTCTCCCCGCTTCACTCACAGGGACCCCCAGCTCCGGGTTTCTTTGTTTTGTGTGTTAGATTTTCCTGTAAACTCTGATCTGAAGAAAGAGTTCTAAGGCTCAAGCAAGTGTGAAAATCCCTGAACTGGACCATTTTAATTCCAAGCTAAACTTACTGAGGCTGCCAATAAGCACAGGAAAAGATGCTCACATCATTAGCCATCAGGGAAACGTGAATCAAAACCACAACGAGACAAAAATTTACACCCAATGGGTGCCCATTATCAAGTAGACAGACAACAACAAGTGTTGGCAAGGATGTGGAGAAACTGGAACTCTCCTACCCTGCTTGTGGGATTGTCAAATGGTGCAGCCACCTTGGAAAAGAGTCTGGCAGTTCCCCCAAATGTTAAACATAGAGTTATCACACGACTCTGCAATTCCACGACCAGGCAAGAGTCTGAACACATATGTCCACGCAAAAACTCGTACACGAGTGGTCGTAGCAGCGTCCTTCGTTAGCAGGCAGCAATCCTTCAACTGATCAACAGAATGTGCTCTATCCACACACTGGGTTATTATTCAACCATGACAATGAGTGGAGTGTTCATTCATGCTACGACATCAGGAACCTTGAAAGCACTAAGCTAAATGAAAGACCACACAGTGCATAATTCCGTTTATGTGACCCGTCCAGAATAGGCAAATCTATAGGGACTGGAAGTAGATTACTGGTTGCCTAGGATGAGGGTGCAGTAGTTGGGGGAAAAAGTGGAGTGACTGCTAATTTATATAGGGTGTCTTTTTGGGGTGATGAAAATGTTCTCAAATTGATTGTGGTGATGTTTGCGCAACTAGATGACTACACTAAAACCCATTGAATTCTATACTTTAAATAGGTGCATTGTATGGTACGTAGTTATATCTCCCTAAAGCTGTTTAAAGAAATAATCGTCGAGGCCGCGCTATTACGGGGAGAAGTGTGTTAAATCTCCACGAGAGAAAGAGAGAGAGAGAGAGAGAACGGCTTGTCTCCACACCGCCTGTGTCTGCAGAACCCAGAACAGTGCCTAGCAGCCAATGTTTGTTGAATGAATGAATGGTAAACTGTGCCATTGTCACACAGAGAGGCATTGCCTCATCACCCTTCAGGGCAGATCCTGCTGCCCGGATGTGGGGAGTGAGGTCACCGAAGCTCCCAGCTGCCAGCTCCGTCTGGGTCAGCCTCGGTTTCAGAGAGCCCGAGGTCACACCCTTCCTGGGGCAGCCTGGATCCAGATCCAGCGACTGAGTGAGTTGGGGTATGAACCCCTGCCATCGTGAGCCGTGTGGGACAACTCCGACAGGCGGCCCTCCCTCCGGAGCTCCCTTGGGCTGGTCCCGGCTCCCACAGGCCTGTACGGCAGTGCGATGCCTGCTCTCTGCCCAGTCCTGCTTTTCACCTTCCTTCAGAAGTGTTGACCCTCATACGTTCTCACACTCGGGCTCTGTGTCGGCGTCTGCTTCCAGAGACCCAGCGCGCCAGTTGGGAGTGGTCCAGGAAAGCAGGTGGTGAGGCACAGCTTGGCAGCTGGGGTTCTGCCTGCCCGCCTGGCAGTGAGGACCCCATCGCTGTGGTAGGCAGAGCACAGAGAACCCTTGGGACACGTGGCATCATTAAAACTCCCACTGGCGGGAAATTGGGATGGTGTGCCCGGGAGAGAACGCCCTGGAGGGTGCGACAAACCAGGAGTCTCACAGATGTTGGGGACATGGCGTCCATCAGGAGAAGATGCTGGAAAGGCTGCTGCTGGGCTGCTGGTGCTGTAAGAAAATAGGGAACAGCGGAGGGGGAGCTGGCAATGGAAAGTCAGGGGTGACAGTCAGTGGCCTGTTGGGGTGGGCACAGAGACACTCATGAGCTGCAGGGAGAGCCCAGGAAATGAAGGCCAGGCCTGGGACTGAATAGTGAGAGCAGCTGGATTTCAAAGCCGGTGAGATATTCAACCACGGCTAGTCTGTTAGAACAAAGTCAGAGCCCTGGTTAGAGAACTCTGGGCCCCTGACACGTGGGACGGAGGCATCTGTGGTTGGAGACATCGAGTGAAGGTCCTCAAAGATTGCAACAGGCCGGGCTCCTCTGAATCTGCAGATGCGCCCCCTCCCCCATCTTAAGAGCTAGCACGGCCTCCCCGGCTTGAAGGCAACGACATAGAGGCCTCTCCCTGGCAGGACGACTTGCACCCCATCAGGACCTGCCCCACCGCCTATTCTGGCCACTAGGCCTTCAGGTCGCCATGAAACCCAGCTGGGGAGGTGCTGGGCCTAACGACAGAGAAAGGACTACGTTCCAAATGAGCCACGAGAACCAGTCAGCAAATACTGCCAGCCCCAGGGGTGTGCCTGGATCTGAGGATGCTTGACTAGGGGGCTGGGACGTAGAGCGGACAGGAAGAATTCACTGATGTTTTGAGCTCTCCTGAGATACGGCATTTAGCGCCCTGGCAAGGACCTCAGGGGATGGTGTGAACTTGGTACAAGGATGGCTCTTGCAGCCCTGAGACCAACGGCAGCCAGGATTGCCTGTGTCCCGCCAACCTCCCCTCCTAGGTATCCCATCAGGAAGAAAGGTCCAGAGGATCCCGGAGGAGTTGCTGCCTAGACAGGTATGGAGAAGTGGACCTGAGCGACAGAAGGAGCAGGCTGTGTGGACAGGGAGATGCAAGGCTCCAATCTCCCTTCCAGGAAGGGCTTGCTGCTCCGCCGTGGGGTGGGGGGTGTGGTCAACAGCCAGCTTCCAGCTGTGAGCTCCTTCAGGGTCAGACTCGGCTGCAGGGGCCACGCCACCCGGCTCGCCCCTTCTTGGGCATCCACGTCTGTAAATGACGGCGGTAGGGGTATGAAGACCTGAGTGCCTTGGCCCCACATGGGACGACCCGAGAGGGGTGCTCATCCCCGAGCTCCCTGCCAGCTTGGCTGAGGCCTCACTGGGCCACACTGCCGTTCCCCTGTTCCCTTCACCTGGTCCTGCTTCCTGCCCTTCTGCTCACGGAAAACAGCTTGCATCCCAAACTCTGACTCAGCATCTGCTTCTGAAGAACCCAGCGGGGACATGCTGACACAGGTAGGTCAGAAGACGGTCTCCCCTGCGTAGCTGCTCAGTAGCTATGAGAAGCTCTGCAGAGAGGACCCTGTTGGCATGTCCATTCACCTCTGCCTCTGGTCTGGATAACCTGCCCTGAGTACCCTGGACCCGCCAGAGGTCACCCAGCCCCTCCCAGTGTGCGCTGGTTCAGGACCAGGGGCCCCAGCAGTGCCCAGGAACCCCTGAATGTGCTGGTTTGCAGCTCAGCAGAGAACGCTGGACTGAGCCCGAGGTTGGGGCTCTTGGCTAGTAGCTGAGGGTGAGTGAATGGACAGGATTACCCACGGAATGGGCTCGGGGCGGACGAACTGCGATGTCTTCCAGGAGAGGGAAGAAATGCCAGTGAGGGCACCTCAGAGTGGAGCCCGCTACAGCATATTGACTTGGGAGCCCATGTGGGGTGGCTCCAAACCGAGGGAAGGGGTGTAGCTTTGACAGAGGCCAGACAGCGCTAGAACACAGGCGCACCGACTCTGCGTAGGGTGTCCACTTCGAGCATCACAGCTGGGCGTCTCGGGCACATGACTTAACCTCTCTGTGCCTTGATCTCTCCACCTGTGACGTAGGGATTCTCTCTGTTATGAGCACGGGAGGAAGTAAAGCTCTTTGAATTTGACACAGTGTCACCTGCAGCTATCACACGGGGCCGGAGGTGGGGGGGGAGCGCACCTCTGGCATGCCTGGGGCAGTGCTGGGCTATGCCTCCTGTTCCAGAATAATCCTTAACAGTGCCCATTCAGGCTCAGCTGTGTCCCAGCTTGGATACGTTCTAGGGTCACCTTCACGTTATCTAACTTATTCATCGAGAGTCTCCGAGGTCGAGATCACTATCCCAGCTGACAAGTAAGAATTACGAGGCCCAGAGAAGGCGAGCATTGCTGGTTGGCCAGCCTGGGTTCCTGAGGACAAGGGCTCCCACCCCTAACTGGAGAGCAGCACCAGAGGGTGAGCCCCGGGAGGGCAGAGGTGCCCATCCAGCCTGGGCCAGACAAGCCGCCCAGAACCTGGCCACCGAGACTCGGCCCCGCCATGCCTGTGCACATGGCACTCCCTGGCAGCCGGGCCCCTCCAGGGCAGTCACCAGCCAGAGTCCTTTTGCTTTTGTTTTTGCTTTTCTCATCCTTTGGTTTATAACTTTCAAAGGATGTTGCCTTCACCTGGGATCTTCTTCTCACCACACCTAGGGCCTCTGGTCCCGTAAGAGCCAAGGCCTTTGAGGGGCTAAAGGGCTGGCTTGAGGATCCCGGGAGGGGGCAACACCCAGGGCATGGGTGAGGCCAGAATCACAGGGACCCCTGATTCCAGTTGTACCAACTCTTGCCCTGAATTCCCTGGTCGTGTTCTCGCATTTCCTACTGGCATATGTGCCATTCTTGCCCTCACTTTCCAAGTGGAAACTGCAGCCGCGGGGGCACCCCGGCCAGCACGAGATGGTGCAACCAGAATTTGGACCTGGTTCATCTGCGGACCCTGGATTGAGCCCTGGCTACAGAAGAGTGTGGTGGGGGCATGGAAAGGAGCATAACTGTGCTCTGGCCACTCAAAGGCAACAGGGGAGTGTTCAGAGAGATGTCACTCATTCACTCCACAACCACTGGGTACTTACCAGGTGCCGGGCCGTGAGGACGGCAGGACGGCAAAGACCTGGTCCCAGCCCTCCGGGAGCGCGGTCTGGGCGGAGGTGCAGGTAAACAGCTTAGTGTATACTGTTGACCTGCCTGCTGTGTCAGAGGTGTGTGCTTCACGGGATGGGAGCAATGAACTCTGCTGTGTGTAAAACAAACACGCGTTGATGGGGAGCTTGCCCTGTGTGAGGCACTGCTCAGGTTGTGGAACGAGACCCAAGAAGGGGAGGGCAGCCTGGACAGAGCGGCAGCCCGTGCCATGTGTGGAGGCACCGGGCACCATGGTCCCCAGGGGAGGGGGTTGCATGAGGACTTGGGGGGGTCAGGCTTGGAGCCCGGGGCCAAGCCACGTCACGGAAGGTGGTGCAGGACCACACGAGAGGTTTGCATTTTATCCCGTAGCTGGGGCCTGCCCAGCCTTTTGGAGTGTGAAGACCCCTTTTTCTCAAAGGCAGTTTAAACACTTCTGTGGGCTGCCACTGAGGCTAGGAGTTTGGTTTTGAGTAGCTTCCTATGGAGAAAATACACGGACACTTGTGGGTTCTTTCAAGGTGCTTGCCTCTCTCCTGCAGCTCTGTGCCCTCCCCACGCACTGCGGCCGGAGGACCTTTCAGACCTGCGGATCTGTGCTGGCGACCCCTACCTGCAGCTTTGACAGCTTCTCTTGGTCCCCGGGTCAAGTCCACGCTCCATAACCCAGCTCGGCAGCCACATGTGGTCTGACACTTGCCTCTCTCTCCAGCTGCATCTTGAGCCTGGCTCTGTTTCCCTCTCTACTCCCATCACGCTGGCCTCTATTTACTGGTAAACTGTTCTGTCCAGGCACGGACGTCATGTTCCTAATTCTACTGCCAGGTGTGCTTTTTTCCATCCTCCTGCTCAGGGTATAACGGTGCACGGAAGTGAGGGGTCCAGCCAGCTCTTACAGATGCCTCAGGAAGCTTCCCATGCCCCAAACCCATACCGGTTCCTACACTTAGTGGAGGGCAGTGGGCACCAGTCCTTCAGAGCACGTGGTGCTGAGCCCCCTCCTGTGCCCTCCCCTCCCCTGCCCCAGGGTGTGGCAGAGTCAGGGCCTGGGCCAAGGCACCACCTGGTGTGGAGCGAGGCAAGCAGATGTCAGCCTGGCCTCCTGGACTTTGTCTGAGCTCAGCGGGGAGTCTGTTCAGATGGTGAGCATGCAGAATCCTGAGGGCCTGGTCTGTGTGGCGGTGACCCCGTCTCTCCTTTGTCCATGTGCCTTCGAAGTCCTGAAGGTGACTTGTCTCCGGGCGGGGGAGAGGTGATCCCTCTGGACAGGCGGACCAAGCCCCCTCGGGCTGCTTCTCCCCGGCCGACTTCTCTTCTGCATGGAAGGGTGTTGCAGAGTGGGACCTTCTCAGAGGGGTCTGACGCCTGGGGCATTTTGGGGTTCCAGGGGGCCCATCGTAAAGCTTGAACCCCTGACTCAGGTTGTAAGATGAGGCCTAGCACCTGCTCTCACAGGTTAGTGAGAACGGCTGGACCCCTGGGCTAAATTCTGAGCTCTAACCGTGCCCAAGGTGGCTTCCCGGAGGAGCCACCTGCCTCCTGTCTCTCCCAACTGTGGTGAAGGCCCCTAGGTGCCAGGAGCGCGGCCTTGAAGAGTAAAGGGATGGCGGGCACCACAGCCTCCCCACGCCAGGCTGGAGGCCTGGCACTGGGCTCCTAGCAGCCTGGAAAGCTGTTATTCTGGAACCTGATAACGGCCTGGGCTGGGCCAAGATAAGAGGCAGCTGTTTGAAGTCCAGAGTGATAACAGCTTCAGAGAAAGTCGATAAGCGAGTGCGATGCCCTGGGTTAAGCTCTCCCGGCTTGCCAGTTTCAGGAACCAACCCTCTCCCCCAAGTCGGGTTCCCCAGTGCAGCCTGGAGCCTTGGGGTCGTGCCCTCCTGCCCGCCTCGCTCTTGCCCGGTGGGACGGCTCTCGGCCGCCACCCTGCCTTTCTAATCTCGTATCTTCGCTGCCATTGGGCCTTCTTCCCAAATGCGTCCCTCCATGCTTTCATTCAGTTAACAAATCTCGTGTGCGTGTCGACTTTGTGCCTGGCACAGGTCTGGCACCAGAGCCACAGCAACGTCCGTGGTCTCTGCTCTCATGGGGCCTATGCTCCAGGTGCTTGGCGACAGACCATAAACCAATAATCACAGTGAGTGGTCAGCGCAGTGGAGGAAATGGCAAGGAGGACACTGAGGAGGGTGACCCTGGAGGGACTGGGCAGCTTTAAAGAGTGGTCAGGATGGCCTTTGTAAGGAGACTATCAGAAGGAGCCATGGGAAAACCTTTCTAGAGAGAAGCAAACAGGTGCAAAGGCCCTGGGGTGCGGGTGAGGGTGGGAGAAAATGAAGATTGGCAGAGGCAGTGAAGGCAGCCGCACTGGCCTGGGTTTGATGAGATGACCATATGCAGAATGGGAAGTTGAATCAGAGGAATCTGACTTCATTTTGAAGATGTCACGGTGGCTGCAGTGTGGGGACGGGATGGGAGAGGCAGGCACGATAAGTGGGAAGCACAGGTGGAGGGATGAATCCTGGCTCCTCCACTCCCTGTCTGTTCGACCTTGGGGGAGTGACTTCACGTCTCTGTGCTCTGGTTTCACAGGTGTAACACGGGGCTGCACTCAACCTGCTTCACTGAGTCGAGGCTGCGGCCACGTGCTGCCCTGGGACCGATGCAATGGCGAACAAGGCAGGCCCGGCCCCTGCCCTTGTGGGGCCTTGTTCTCACAGGAGGTCAGGCACGGGACCAGAAATCAGCAGGGTGTCCACATGGGGAATTAAAATGGGACGCTTGTCAGCAGGTGATTGGTGTGCGTCGTCAGAAAAGACGCTGGAGGAGGCGACATCGCGCCTGGGGGCTGCCCTCACCCCGGCCCCATCTCACTTGGGAATTTGAAGTCCTCTGCACAGGGCCCCACCAAGGTCCTCCTGCCAGCCTCCCACACGCCCTGCCTCGCCCCAAACTGCCCCTCGGCCCCACCTCAACGCCCGCCCAGCACAGCCCGTCCCACCCTGGGATCTGAGAGACGCAGCTTCGTCCCTCCCATTCTCCACGTGGGGAAATGGGCTGTGTTGGGGTTTGTCTAGCATTCTCCTTCCTGTGCCGCTTCAGCCACAGACCAACAATGAAAATAGAGTTAACAACGTTATAGATAATAATGAAAATGTAATTAACAAAATCATTTATGATAATTCTATTTAAAAAATATATAAATGATATATGAAATATTTTTGTACTAAGCTATATTACACCATATAATAGATTATATACATAAAATAAAAAATATAATCAACAGTAAGTCAAATAATTATGTCAGGGGCTGATCGGTTCCCTGAAGGAAAACAAAGCAGGGGGAAGGGCTGGGGATGGAGCCGGGGCAAGGCTGGCTCCTGGGTGGGCTCGCCCAGGTGGTCTCTGGGTTAAGGGAATGGCTGAGCAGAGGCCTGAGGTCTGAGACCTGAGCGGGGCCTGTCGTGGGGAGAGACTCAGGCAGAGCGGCTGTGGGGCCAGGGGCCAAGGAGCAGGATTGCAAGCGGAACGAAGAGGACATCAGGGGCCAGGAGGGGGTCTGAGGCGCAGGCAGATCTCTGGGGCCCTGGAGGACGTCAGCTCTGACTCCCAGTGGGAGGGGCCGCTGGAGGGTTTGAACGTCTGGTTGCTGTGTGAGGAGCAGGTGGGGACGTGAGTCCTGTCTCTGGAACGGGACCCCTTCCTCCTGCCTGTCTCCACAGAGCCCAGGCCTCATACCAGGGCCCAGGTCACACGTGGTCTGCGGTCCTTGACCTACCCGTGAGGTCCCTCTCGTACCTCAGCTGGGGCTCACCCAGAACGCTCAACGAGTCCCCTGGTCCTGGAGCGGAGGTCCTGAACTCCTGCCCACAGCCAGCCTGGCGGGGGTGGCACGAGGCTCCTCTGGGCCCCCTCCTCGCGAGCACAGGTCTGCACGGTGTCGTGCATTGTGGAGGCAGCCTGTTGCTATCTTAGTGCCCTGCACCCTGCAGGTTGAACCCATGTATTTATTCATAGGCTCCTCGGTCAGCTCTTATCTGGTCCATCTCTGCTTGACCATGTGTCTCCCAGATGTTTGAATTAACCTTGACCTCGTGAAAGGTCACAAACCCCTGAGGTGGGGCTGCTGGGAGGGCTCTTCTGGAGGAAAGGCAGGGACCCACATCATGGTCGTGATGCCATAACTTGTGGCCTCAGCTGTACCACGAAGCCCGCTGGGTGAGTTCCCCTCTCTGAACCTCAGTTTCCCCATCTGTAAAATGATGTAGACCGGGCCAGATCAGTGAGGCTTACATTATTTTGAAATACCAAGAAAATCTATGATCTCCCAGGAACGATGGGGTAGCTGCGCAGAACTCGCATGTGATCCGGGAGGAACTGGCCCAACGCCTCTTCCAGCAGCGATCGTGTGATTTTCTGCTCTGACTGCAGCGCTGGCCCCGGAGAGGGGGCTCCAGCCTCGAGGGAGGGGCTGGTTTTAATCTCCACATGGTCTAGAGCTTGTCTTTGTTGGATTCCAAAACAGAGATACGAAGGGTCTGCTGGTGGAGGCAAAGAGGGAGTTTGTGAGTTGAGGGGGTGGACACAGGGTGACGGAGGAGGGAAGGCCCCCTGGATACCGTCCCTGGTTCCCCTGTGAGAGACGCAGGGACCGGTGGGGAGGGCCACAAGGCGAGGTGGCCCTTGCGGGAGCAGAGACAGGACCTGGGAGGTGGGCAAAGGTGGGGAGGGAGGTGACAGGCCAGGGGCTGCAGAGCTGCGGGCACAACAGGGGCCAAGCCCTGTGTCTCTGGGCAGAGACTCACCCAGCGCCCAAGCAGATGGGGACGAGAGGCTCTGGCGGGTCTGAGGGGTTGCCCCCACCCACCCGCCTGCCTGACAGGGGATCTGGGAGATGGGGGTGGCCCCGGGCCAAACCAGGCACCACCCTCTCCTTCTCCCCAGGTAGTGCCTCTTTGCACGTCCACACCCAGTGCTCTGCTGGCAGGGGCTGTAACCTGAGCCCAAGGTGCCAGCGGGAGAGACCCACCCTGCCCTCCTTGGTCCCCCCCAGCTCCCTTCCACTCCAGGGTGCACACAGGCCCTGCCCCGGGGAGAAAGGTGCTCTCAGTGGGCTGGGGACAGGTGAGGATTAAGGGTGGATGACAGGTTGTCAGCAGCTCCGAGCACAACTCTGTGCTGGAGTGCCCTTTGATCCAGCCTCTGAAAGCTTGATTATGAGACACAGCCGTGTTGCCATACAGGGGAGAGGCATTGTTTCCAGCCAGACAAAGGGCTCTTTGTGCAGCAGCCCTGGGACCCGGCCGGCCCGGGAGGGAGCCCTGGGGGGGAGGAAGGAGGTCCCCGCCCGGGGTGGGCGGGCAGTGCTGGGTGAGGCGGCGGGTGGCTCCCGCTGGGCCTGCCCCTTGTGGGCAAAGGGCACTGGCAACTTCCCGCTGCCCCCCCCACCCCCACCCCGGGGGCACGTCTGGGCCCTGAGCGAGGCGGGGCTTCTTTCTGAATTGCTCCAGCCTCAGGCTCAAAATGCAGCTGTTGTGGTCCCCGGGAGGGCGGGCCTCGGGTGTTTGCTGCCCCGTCTGTTTGGGGGAAGGGCTGGCTGCTCTTTGCCAGGTTCTCTTACCTGAGCACACAGGTCCCAGGGGAAGGGCTTAGGGGTTTGGGGTGCAGAGTGTCTGGGGGCCAGGAGACCTGGAGAAGATTTGGAAGTAGAGTGAAGAAGGGACGCACACTGTGGGGAGGGGGGAGCCGGGTGTGGAGTGGCCTTGTCTCCACCTGCTCCTGCGTCTTCCCTGGGGCCTGGGTGTAGAACACCCTCAAATTTTGCAAAACAAATCAGGCTGTTGGACGGGGTGGGGGGGGGAGGGTTGCCCCCTTCCCGTTCATTTGAGGGAGAGAGTCTGGAGGGGTGGGGTTCTGCCCACCCCCAATTGCAACCCTCACCCATTTGTTAGTTAAATCCACTCCCTTCCCCCCATCCCATCCCTTCTGTCCACAGGTGAGGAGACCTGGGTGGGCCTGGCCTAGGCAGGCAGTGGCTGCTGTAGGGCGGGGAGCTGGGCTTGGCCCGAGGAATTGAGAAGACATGCTGTTCAGGGGTGGTGGCCAGGTTTGGGGTCTCATTGGGGCTGCACCTGCAGAGACCAGAGCGGCTCATTTTGGGGAGAAGATGAGTAGAAAGTGTCGAATGCCCACTCCCCAAACATCACCAGCACGACCTCCTGGTAACAAGCCCCGTTTGCCGTTCCCCTCAGTGAAGAGCCGCCATGTGGATAAGGTTGGGCAGCCCCTGGGTCAGGGTGGGCAAGGTCGGAATGGATGGGGAGCTGGAAATTTGGTTCCAGATGGGACTTTCACAGTGAGGGGCCTTGACGTAATGGGGTGAGGATCACTGTGCAAGTCAAGGATTCGTGGAAAGAGCAAGCTGAGCATTTTAGGTGAAAATTTTAGGGAGCAAACTGTTGCAGAGTTCACAGGTCTTTTTGGAAGTTCCTATAGTGAACAGTCAGGGCTTTTAGCTGGAATGGTAAAGTCACGCTAATGTGGCCGTGAATCGTGGGGTTGGGTAGTTTCTGTCTCAGGTGTTTGTGCAGAGAACAAATACTCCAGGGGCTTGTCTGGGGTTTGGGGAAGGGAGCGGCTGGCAGGTCCGTGGTCCTGGAGAGCGATGAGCAGACTGCATGATGGAGACAGAGAAGCTTTGTACTCTGAGAACTGGGGGGAGAGAAATCCCAGCCGACCCCAGGAGAGGCCAGGACCCGGGCATGTGGGCTGGGAACGAGGTCCACAGGTGCCAAACCAGGCCCCGCCTGTGGGGACGGGCTGTGTTGACTTTGGCAGCCCCACCCCACACCTCCTTCTACCCCAGAAGGGCCTGAAACTGACACTGGGCCCTGCCAGGGGCTGGAGATGTTCCCAACCCCGTCCTGCTCGGGCCGGCTGTGGCAGGCTGCTGCCCTGGCAGAGGAGGCCCGCGGGCATGCAGGGGGGCGGGCAAGGGAGGCTGGTACCTGGGTCCAGCTAGTTGATGCCAGGACTGGGGGACATCAGGACTGAATGAGTGACCTGTTCTTGGTCTCAGACTGAAGACCTGGACAGACAAGGCAGTGGGAGAGAAGAGATGAGCTCTGGGGACATCAGCTGTCATCCTGTGGGCTTATCTTGAGCTGAAATCCAGATAGGTACTAATCCCGCATCTCCACAAACCATTTTACAGGTGAAGGAACCGAGGCGTGGAAAGCTTCCATGACTTGGGCAGGCAGACGGGGTGGAATTCAGAGTGAAGTTTCTGTGGCTTCAGAGGCCAACTCTGCCGTGCCACTTAGCAGCATCCTGCTGGGCTGTTCAGGATCTCATTCCCACAGATGCCAAGAAGGGAGCTCAGATCACTGAAGGGACAGCCAGGAACAGACCTGGGGAGAAGGAGAGGAGTGAGGAAAAACACAGTCAGTCCAGGGGGATGGGCGGGAACAAGACGGGGAGGGACGGATAGAAGGGGGAGATGGAGAATGGGGGTGTGTGCATGCATGCACACCTGTAAAACTGATGTCAGGAGGGGAGACCCCCTCCTTTGCCTCTCTTGAGTTCTTATGACCAGATGAATAACAGTAATATTGACACAAGACCATATTAACAGGAGAAAAATCAATTTAATGCCTGTGCACGGGAGATCATAGAAAAGTGACGCTCCCCAAGATGGGTAAAGCAGGCTGCTTTTATATCTTTTATATAAAGAAACAACAAGTTTATGTGGAGTTGACAGGACAAAGACACTTAGGTTTGGGGTATGTAATTAGTGAGGAATTTGAGGAGAGTTTAGGCTTGAGGTAGTAAATTAGTAAAAGTCACAAGGTTTGTTTATGCAGCTTCTCAGCCCTGAATCCCTGGCTCTGGGAACAAAGATGCAGGGAGCACCCTTCACATGGGAGATTCATTTCTTGCTTTTAGGAGAACAGAGAGAAGAAGGTCAAATTTTTATGTCGAAACAAGTAACTTAAATTCAAAATAATCAATATGTCATTGTGGGATATTTTGGGGCAGCCTGCCCTGAGCCCCAATGCTAATAACATTCCAAATTTTTAAAACTTATTGTCCCTTTTCAGAAAGAGGTGGGAACGGGTGAAATGGGGCCCCAAGAGAGCCAGTGAGGGACAGAAACGGGCTGAGCCAGGTGCAGAGCTGGGGGTGTGTTTGGGGGGAGGGCAGCAGAGCGAAGGGCAACCAGGAAGACAGGATGGAGGGCAGAAGGAGCAGGCTCTTCTCTGGGCCGGCTCCCCACGGTGCCCAGGCCTCCAGCTTGTCACCATGGCCGCAGCTGGCCGAGGACTTCATGACCCTCCTCTGCTGCCCGTGGGTACTCCTCCCGCCAAGATGTTGCCTTGCCGCAGGCTAAGAGGTGTGTGGGGTGGGCAGGGCGTTTAGTGGGTCAGAGATACTGATGGGAGGGGCACTGAAGGGCAGGGCAGGGCCTCGGGGGTGCCCTGGGCTCTGGGCAACGGGATGTGAGGGATGGTCCCCCGAGAAGAAAACTTCCTGTCTGGTGATGGGTGCCTCTGTGTTTCCAGTACTCTAGATTGAGAGAGAGTGAAAGCTTGGGTCCCAGGAGAAGCCGGGACCACCTTTCCTGAGGACGCCAGTCGAGGTCTCTCCAGCCCTAGGACCTCACCCCATATATCTCTCCTCCACGCCTCAGCCTCCCCACAGGGACTTGATTACAACAAGCATAACCAGCATGTGGTGTTTACTGAGAACATACCTGGGGCCAACACTTGGTTAAATGCCTTGTTTTATCTGTATTTCTAAAACTTGGAATGACCTGGCAAGTTAGGTATTCTTGTACCCATTTTACAAATAAGGAAACTGAGTGTCAGGGAGGTAAGTAACTTCCCCACTTGGTCTAGAATCCCTGTCTGGGCCTGATCTCTCCCCCAGAGACCACCATCCTCATCAACAGCCTCCTTTGGAGACTGTCCTCCCTGGGGAGCGAGGTCACACAGCCACCGAGCCCTGAGCACCCCCTGGGGCGTGCAGGTCACCATCTAAAACGTAGGGCATGGCTCCGCTCTCTGTATGCTTCTTCCCTAGCTGTTCTGAGCTTCCTCTCCCCAGACTCAGCCTTCCACTGCCTCCCTGTCTTCTAGACCTTTCCATCTTGTCATCTGAAAGTTCTGATCCGTGAAAACTCTACATGCTCAACTCATCCCTTTCAGGGAGTAGTCCCAGCACCTATGGCTTCAACAGGGAACCTGGCTCCCCTGGGACCCCCTTCCCAGCAGCATCCCTGGGGTGTCTGTGACTCCCTGCCCCCAGGCGCTGCGTGGCCATTGCACAGCAGAGTCACGTCCAGCTGTTGCTGTGAGGCCCCTGCCCTCGGCTTTGCCCTCCCTTTGTCACTCCGCTCTGTGACCTGCGGGTTACTTGACCTCTTTCTTTGGATTGGGGACGTCGTGTATTGGTTTGATACGATTTCAAATCCGCTTGCTTATGACTTAAGTGAATTAAATTTTAATCCGCTTGCTAATGACAAAGACAAACAAACGAAAAGGCGTTTTGATATAGGAATGAAGTAAGTCGTGTCAGGATGCCATCATCTCGCCTGTTGTCGTTATAAGAACTCGGGACCCCAGCTGAGGACGAGCGCTGCCGGGGGTGGTCAGTGTGAACGTGGAGAAGTGACAGTGGGGAGGGGACATTCAGACCATAGATACCCAGGGTTTGTGAGAATTATCCCAGAGTTTCGGTCTGGGTGGGGCAGTCTTTACTGACCTAAATAAACTCTCTGAGGACCGTGGGGCATTAACTCCTGCTGTGGCAGAGCCATGCCCTTATGGGTGGTGGTGACAAACCACACAGCGGCTGTGATGGAGATCAGCCTGCCCGCCAACACCGACGCCTGTTCCCTAGCAACGTGCTCTAGCGACAGGGGACTTTTATTTTGCGCTGGCCCCCGGAGTCAGCTCTTCGGTCGGTCAAGTCGCCCTGTTGGGAAGGCACACCTCGATTAAATCTGGACTTTATTCCTTTCATCTCCCCTGGCCTGGAACAATAGTGTGATTAATCTGTCGTTGGTTTGGAGTGCGTTGTTATTCCTTTATTGGCTTATTAAGAGACATTATCCTGTATGCTCGTGAAACGATTCTATCTATTGATTCTATCTATCCTATTGGTTTGTGAAACGATTATAAATCCCACAGTGGCCCCGCGATAAATAAAATTTTGGCAAAGACAGTCTCAGTCTCTGAGTGTAATTTTTGCCACCCCGAAATAAAACAGGGGACCTGCTTTGGGGGTCTCTCCTCCTCCTGCCATTATTCTGGGTGATTTCAAAGCCCGCAGAGAAACCCCATCCAGTCCAGGAACCTCTCGTTCCTTGATCGAGACTCCAAAGATCTGTCTCCTGCTCAGCCATCCGTCTCATGACCGCATCCTGAATTTTGTCACCACTGGGGACTGCCCCACCGCTTAAGTCAGGTTCAAATGGCCCGTGACCTCCCTGGTCCCCCACAGCTTCTTCTAGTCTATTTCTAACAGAATTTTGAAACCTCTGGTCCCAGTGCGGCTGCCTTGTCCCTCTGTCTATCAGCAGCTTTCTGCCTTCTTCCCTCCAAACCCAACTTAGACCTCTCAGCCTCGTTCCAGCTCTTTCCAGCCCCCTTGCCGGTTAGTCATCCCTTTGCCTAAGTCTCAAGTGTTCTTAATTACAACAATAGAATCCATTTAAGCAAAAGGAGATTTTTTTTTAAGGGGTAAAGGTAACTCCCAGAGTTGTTGGGGGGGCCCCAAACACAGAATCTAGGCTGAACTCAGAAAAGAACCCCCAGAGCACTTCACGGGATGAGGATGAGGCGGCCTGGGTCCCCGTGGAGAAGCTGCGTCAGCTGGGGCTGCTGCCGAGGCGGCCGGACCCCGCGGCTCAGCCGGGTCTGCTCCAGCTAGGCTGGTCCCTCAGGGGCTTTCTCTCCAGGCTGGGAACGGAGGTGGCCTTTAGTCTCTACTTGAAATGCTGTCGGTTTGCTTTGCTTTTTTTTTTTTAGGAAGATTAGCCCTGAGCTAACATCCGTGCCCATCTTCCTCTACTTTGTATGTGGGACGCCTGCCACAGCATGGCCTGCCAAGTGGTGCCATGTCCGCACCCGGGATCCGAACGGGTGAACCCCGGGCCACCGAAGCGGAACGTGTGAAGTTAACCGCTGCGCCATTGGGCTGCCCCCCGTATTGCTCTGCTTTTAAGAACACGCCTTATCTTTGTCATTAAAACTGATTGTAAACATCACTTTCTATATCCAACGTGCCTACCTTCTCGCAGACCACCGGCCCCTCTGGCCCACCCTGTAACAGCCTGCTAGCCGGTTTCCAGGCCTCAGCTTTGCTCCCGCACGCGGGGACCCTCTAATTTATTCTCCGTTCTGCAGCAGAGAAACCCTTCTAAAGTGTATCTCTCATCTCAGTGCTCTTAGCTAACATCCTTCCGTGGCTCTCCACTGCTCTCCTGGACCAGGCCCTGCAGGGCCTGATGGCAGACCTCTCTTGGCACCCTCCTTCTCCTCCCACAGGCTATCTCTGCTGTACCGCAGGCTTGCTGAGCCACTCTGCACGTCTCTGGGCTTTTGCAGTTATATTCCCTCTGCTGGGGAAACTCATCTTTCCCGTCTTCGCCTGGTTAACTCATAAAGTATGCCTACCGAGGTTTTTGCTTAGACGGCACCTCTTCCAGGAAGCTTTCTCTGATCACCCGCCTGGATTAATTGCCCCTCCCAGCTATTCCACAGAGCTATTCTGTGCCACCCGGCTTTGTCACCGCCTGTCCCTCCAACCAGCTGTAAGCTGCTGTGTGGACCATGGCTTGTTTACTGCTTCAGGCCGACACCTGGGAGAGCCTGATGGCGTTCAATACCTGTGAAACGACTGAATTCATGACCACGCCCAAGCTCACAGCTCCGAAGCGCCAGACAAACCCCGATTTGCTGTTTTCCTTCATGCTGTGTTGCTTTTCTAAGTCAGGACAATCTGGCTGTGGGGGTGGTTTTTGTTTTTAAACAGCTTTATTGCTGTATAATTGACATACAATAAACTGCACATATTGAAATTGTACAATTTAATAAATCTTGATGTTTGTCTACACCCATGAAACTAACAGCACATGTCCATCACTCCGAAAATTATCCACCAAGACAGAACAACGGATGCTAGCGTCACAGAGTACAAAGGTCACTGATCCAGCCTCCAGTCCACGTCGCAACCAGCCTCTAAGAGAGTCCGTTTGCTGAGTATTGATGTCGTGTCAAAGGATGTGCACAATGTAGGAAAAGGATATTAAATACTCTTCGCCCTTCCAACCCCTCACACATCTGTGTGAAGCTGGGTTTTATTCACGCATCTCAAGCAACACGCCACAGCAGAGGAAGAGCCGAAGCAGAGAGGTGCGTCCATCTGTGTGCTATTAAGGCAGACACCAAAGAGATCTGGGGAAAATGTGAAACAATGCCATTCTTCTCAAGAAATTTTTTGTTTTGGACTATGTAAGTCCTCTGTTGAATAAAAACGTTGTTTTTGCAACAGATAATAGGTTTATTATTGCCATTTTAAAATAGATTTTTAAAATTCGTTCATTTTAATTTCTAACTTGATAAATAGCAATAGATATAACCCATATAAACAAAAGATCATTGGGGTCTTCCATCATTTTTAAGAGTCTAAAGGGGCCCTGAGATCAAAGGATTTGCAAACGGCTGACGTGCAGACAAGGTTGGGCGAGGAGGCCCTTGGGGTAGACAGACAGCCTGCCTTTGAATCTGGGCTCTGCTCCTCTGGGTTCTGCTGGAGAACTGCGGGCAAGTTCACAATCTCTCTGCTCCCTGGTTCCTCGTGTGTAAGTCGGGCATGCTTATCACGGTACTCACTGCAAAGGTTTGGAGGATTAAACAAGTTAAGGCATCAGAAACATTCAGAACAAGCCTGGGACACGGAAAGTGCCGAGTCACTGTTAGACATCGAAGTGGGTCAGGACGTGCCCCCCAAATACGCCACTTGGGCGTAAAGATTATTTTGAACTGAAGGCAATTGAGAAAAAGCAGACACAGGAAAAGCGCTCTGTCCTCGTGTTGTCTGCCTAAAAAAGCAGGGCATAAATTCCCCTTGTGGAGGTGTCCTTCCTCTGGCACCAGGAAAGGAAGAACCATCTGTCACTGCAGATGGAGACCAAGGTGCCAAGATGAGCCTGCACAAGCTAAACCCTTACTGAATAACCCTTCTCTTCTGTTAGTTTCCCCCCCATGTTAACCTTCCCACAATGGGCCACCTCCAGAAGGCCAGACCTCACTTCACACTTTATCACCCTTTGTTCAAACGGTATATGAGCCCCCAAGTTTAACTCTCTCTTTGCATCTTCACTTCTTTTTTTTTTTTTAAGGAAGATTAGCCCTGAGCTAACATCTGCTGCCAATCCTCCTCTTTTTGCTGAGGAAGACTGGCCCAGAGCTAACATCCGTGCCCATCTTCCTTTACTTTATATGTGGGACGTCTACCACAGCACGGCTTGCCAAGCAGTGCCATGTCCGCACCTGGGATCCGAACCAGCGAAACCCAGGCCGCCAAGAAGTGGAACGTGCGAACTTAACCACTGTGCCACCGGGCTGGCCCCATTCACTTCTTTTCTGCAAAGGTCTTCATGCACATAAAAATTAAAATATTGATGTCAAATAAAATTTGTATGCCCTTTGTCCTGTTAATCTGTCTTTTCTTCGTTTAATTTGCACATCCCAGTTACTGAATCTAAGGAGGTAGAGGAAAAGGTTTTCCTCCCCCACACGATCATCAACATGAGCAGCAGGGTGCCACTCGGCCCAGAGAAGCAGAAAATGCCACCAAAAAGAGCCCTCAAGTTTTAAATCCCTTGTTGAAAAGACCTCTAAACGTCACAAGGGTTCTGCCACCTTCTGTGGGATGAGAACTGCCCCAGGGACTGTGCAGAACATAGACGTCTCCATTAGGCCCCTGTCTGCACGGAGATCGTAACAGAACGAGCCACAAGCGGGACAGAGTGAGCCCGTGTGGAACAGATAAGAGCCGCAGCTCGTCTCTCACTTGCCTCATCGATGGCCCTGCAGTAAAGTGCTTTCCTGTGCATTTTCTGATTTGTCCTCACAGTGACCCTGATAGAGGCAGGGAAGGGACGAATATCCGTATTTCTAGATGAGGAACCTGAGAGTCGAGAGCTTATGGGAATTAACCATAGCGGTACAGACAGTCAAGACAAGAAGGCAGCCCTCTGGGGCCTGTCTGCTGTTCCCTCTGAAAAGCTACAGTGATGTTCGTCCTGCAGGAGACGGAAGGCCCAAACAGCCAGCGGAGTGCTCTCCGTCTCCACTGCAGAGCTGGGACCCCTGCTCCCTGCTGCAGACCCTGCCTGTCCACCCGCCCTCCTCTCCCTCCCTCCCATCTCAGCAGAAGAGCACACGCCCTGTTGCTGCTTCCGGAGCCCTCCTGCCCAGCCCATGCTCTTTGGACCTTTTCCATCCTTTCTCCTCTCCCTCTTTGTTTAAGCAGCTTACTGGAGATATCAGTTCCGTACAATAAAATTCACTCCTTTTAAGTGTCTGCCTTGACGAGTTTTGCCCATGCATGCAACCCTGTGCCCACCACCACAACCAAGTTCAGGCACTTCCATCACCCCCCAGTCCCCCCAGAGCTCCTTCATGGTCCATCTCCCCCTCCCTCCCCAGCCCCAGACCACCACTGGTCTTCCCTCTGTCACTACCGTTCTGCCTTTTCTAGGCTATAAATAGTGTCAGGACTCATCTCTGTCCGGCTGTTCTTAACCAGGGTAACGTTTCTGAGATCTGCTCGTCACATTGGATATACCAGCAGACTCTCCTCGTTCTTGCTGAGCAGTATCCACTGCGGGATATACTATACTATGCTATCCATTCACCTGTCAGCTGATGTTTGGGTTGATTCTGGGTTTTGGCGAGTATGAATAATGCTGCCCTGAAGGTCCCCATGCAAGTCTCTGCGTGGACAAATGCTTTCATTCCCTGTGGATACTAACCATGGCACCGCTGGGCTGGGTAACACAGGTTTGTTTATAAGAAGCTACCCACACCACTTGTTGGTGTCCTATGACGTTAAACACCCTCTCTCCCCTCTATTTTAGTGACACACGCGGAGCCCTCCTTTCCCACGACCTCGTATGCTCTCCATCAAAGTATAATTTCCACAAAGTCGAAGACAAGGATCTCCCACATCAGTGTAAGCCCACAGCAGAGCTTTGTTTAACTCATTAATAGGCGTAGGGCTGGTTCAGCAGAGGGTGCAGGAGACCACGTGTATAGAGTTTGTGGGGAAGGAATCCCGGAATCGCAGCGCCAAGTCGGGGACACACTGGTCCACATCCTGTAAGACGATAATGCTGTAACCTTCTCACGTCATCTTCTCCTCCAGCTAAAAACCATTTGCAACTCATCAATTTCCTACAAGTTAGCATCTGAATTCACAGAGCCCCCTCCCCGCCCCCTTTAGGGCCCGCCTCAGCAGGATGGTAAGTCACTGCAGAGCTGTGGTCTCTAAAGCATCCCAGGGTCCTTGGGCCGCCTCAGCAATACTCTGGGACGGTTTTGAAAGACCACACAGTCATTTTTTGTCTTATTTCCAAATTTTGGATAATTTTTCGTGAGAAGGTACACTAAAATACTCAGAGTTCTACAATATCCCGGTCTTCCCTGTCTCGTCTTTCTGTGCCCAAACTGCCTGTCTCTCCTCCCTGAACCAACCTCCTCCTCTTCCTCTGGCTGACGCTGCTGAGGTCAGAGGTGGGCTCTCCGGCACCTGCCCCCCCCCCCCCAGCGCCCCCACCACGCGGCCGGGTTTGGGCACTTCCTGGGCTCCAGCAGCACTCCTGGCTCCCTCTGTCCTGGCATCCCAGCCTCCTGGGTCACTGCCAGCAGGAGTTTGCCTGTCGGCTTCCACAGGGCGGGACTGTTTTTCCATTTCTGTACCCCCAGGGCCTAGCCCAGTGCCTGGCACCCTGTGAGGTTTAAAGAATGTTTGCTGAATGAACTGAAGGAGGTGCCCTCCGGATTCCTCCTCCAGGTTTCTCCCAGCCTGGATGTCTCATTCCGGGATTGGCTGCCGTGGTTACTCATTCTTTCTCCCTCTCGTCCCCACTTCACTGCAAAGAAAACAGAACAGGCCTCCCCGCCGGAGGGGGGCTGCCGTGGAGAAGCAGACAGGCAGCTCCCCACCCTACAACCCTTCCTGGGAGAGGGGGCGTCCGGCCCCGTGTGCGTGTTTGCAGTCCTAAGAGACCCTGCTGGTTCAAGGGCCCCCGTTTGCACGTACTTGGGAGGAGGGTTTCCGGCCTCCACACCTTTCCTCTGGGCACTAGAAGACCCACTCCAGGGGTAGGCTGGCCCCACTGAGGACGCTTCGAGACTTAGAGACACGCATGGCCCCGACTGTAAGGTAATTTCCTCTCTGCATGTGTGCCGGGCTATAGAATTCATCTGTGTGCCTTTACTGCTTTTTATTCTGGGCTTTCCTGGGGGAAATAAGCCCAGATGCCCCTTGAGTGTCAGAGGAGAGGAGCTCGTCATGGGGAGGGGCTGCTGGACTGCGCAGCTCACGGGTCTCTCTCCGCCCAGGTCTCTTGATCGCTGCTCCCTCCCCTCATCACCGAGGCCCAGGCTGGACGGGGCTTTGCGCTCACATCCCAGGGCACAGCTGGGCAAGTGGACAAAGGCATCAGGACAGGAAACCATCAATAAGAGCGGCACGAAATCTCTGGCTGGCCAGACGGTGCTTCCTGCCCGGGGATCTCACGTCCAGACAACTGTAAAATTTATCCTTTGAGCCCAGACACTGCGGTGGGTGACAGGGGCCTCTTACAGTCCTGACGGGACAGCAGCATTGGCCACGGCGGTCCTGGGCACTCGCTATCCCGCAGCCAGGCCTTTCCTGGCACAGGACCCAGAGAAACGTGTGTCTCCCGGAGAACCCATTTCTCCTACACATTCAGGCTGCCAACCTCTACTCTCATCTCTGCTGGGAATTCAAGAAGCAAGACCCTGGCCCAGGGAGCCTCAGGGAACGGGCAAGGACCGCTGTCAGGAGAATGTGGATGCTGCCGTGAGCACCGGACAGAGGACGCCGAGAAGAAGCCAGCGCTGCGGGGGCTTGGAGAGGCGCCTCACCTGCCTGAGAGGGTGCCGCTCAAGCTCAGCCCCTCAGGGGCTCTGGAGGAGAGACTCCATGGGAAGGAAGAGGTTTGGGGTGAATGCAGAGACCCAGGAGGAAAAGCTGCCTGAGAGGAGTCCCAGAGGGGCGAGTGCGTCGGCCCTGGGAGTCGCCAGAAAGCTCCTGCCCTTGCTGACCTTCCTCTCTTCGCTGTCACCCCGAGTCCCCACTCTTGGAGGGGGACCCCACGTTACCTTCACGGGCCGTCGGCCGGGGGGCACCTCCTCACTGGCTCCCAGAGAAGTTTGTTGAATACACGGCAGGCAAGCACTCTACCCTATTCTTCTGAGATATAAACGCAGGCTCAGGACTTTGATTATCATTATTAATAGTAGAGTCCTTTTCTATAATATTTTTATTGTGTCTGACACGAAAAGTGAGCCCATAAGGTGACACGCCGGCCTCTTGCTGGACACACAGGGCATCCTGTTTAACCCTCACGACCATCCCACTGGTGGCTGTCCTCGTCCTGGTTTACGGATGAGGTGCCGCAAGGCCAGAAACCCACCAGGTCTCAGCTGACGGGTGAGAAGCTGAGATCTGCCAGGATGACCCGATACTCCGAATTCTCTAAATTCCACCCTCATAACCACAACCCTCCCTAGGCAGGGAGGCCTGACTTTGAGTTACTCATAAGTTGGCGAGGGACGGCTGACTCAGTCACCCCTGGGAGCAGCAGCAGGCAGCCGGGTTTCAGGGCCACGGGGCGGGCATCCAGGAGGACCCGGGAGTTTGGGTCACCCCTGCAGCCAGCTCGCTACCCCTCGAAGGGCTGGTTCACCCCATCCGGATCCCTCGCCCTCCCCTCTCCAGGGTGCCACCGTTCAGCCCCGTGACGTCACACCACTGGGCAGGGCTCCCAGGGACTGGTGACACAGGGCTGACGTCAGGGAGACGGAGGGGCCACATGTCCTCTGTGTCCCCAGGGCAGCTCTGTGGCTTGACTGCATGTTTAGCAATGACTATAATTACAAACCTCTTTCCCCAGTAGGCAGCGGGTCCGACCTGGGGCGGGAGCAGGGCAAGCGTGCAGGGAGTTCTATTCCTGGCTCTGAGATTTGAACCCACTGCTCAGCAGTCCCAAGACCACGAACATGCTGTGTGTGTCTAGACAAGTCACTTGTCCTCTCTGGGCCATCTCTAGAGCACGGCCTCCTAATTCAGTAAAATGAAGAGTTTGTAGGGGATTTCCGGGGACCTTTGGAGGAGTCCCTGAGAAGGGGAGAATGGGACCTGCAGGAGGCTGTGTGTGGCCCAGAGCTGTCCTTCCCTGATCCTCCACGCCCTGTCTAGTCCCTGGTGGCCACAGAGCAAGAACGTGACTCACCCAGTTTCAGCCTCCTCCCACCCCCACCCCGGGCCTTCCAGTTGCTGTTTTCTCCCAGGAGCAGGTGCACCTGTGTCATCTCACCATGGGAGGGAGAGATAGACGGCTCCGGGCCTGGGGACACAGGAACACAATCATAGAGCTGACCCTGTCCCCTGCTGGTAGCCCGAGGCAGGGACCAAGGCTCCAGTGGGCCAGCAGGCCCCTGCCCCACCCCTCCCAGGGGCCCTGCCTTTCAGCACTGCCCCGCCCCCGCCCCGCTGCTGAGTCCTCGGCTCTCTGCCCTAGTCTCCCCCTCACCCCCGAGTCTTCCGGCCTCCCGTGGTCACCAGTCCTCATCAGTAGTTTCAGTCGTCAATCAGGCTGCTCCTAGGGCAGCTCTGGCCCCATCCTTGCCCTGAGGCCACCAGGCAGAGCTCAGCCAGCCCAGGAGCACCTGGGGGCAGTGAGGGCCCCCAGAGCTGCTCTCACGCTGAGGGGGTGTGGAGGGCAGCCCCGCCCACAGACCCTGTGCCAAGAAGAGAGGGCTGGGAGTGCAAGGGGCTGGGCAGCCCGGGTCGGCCTGGGATGGAGGAGCGCGGGCAGGGGACAGGAGAGCCCTGGGGAAGCCTGGAAGTGTGTCAAGGACGCTGGATTGTGGAAAGCATTTTGAGTCCCAGCTCGGCAACCTCCTCCCTCTGTGACCTTGGTCACGTCCATTCTCTCTTGGTGCCTCAGTATCCCCATCTGTACAAGGCAGGGGCTCGACTGGATGAGCCAAGTCTCCTCTAACCCTGGCCTCGGTGCTCACCCTGGTGGGCTTCACTGCCCGGGGCCAAATGAAGCCCCTGCGTCTCTCCGAAGGAGGAAGAGAGAGACCCTGTCGGCTGCCGCGGAAAAGGCCAGAGCTGGCTGTTCTTGAGCAAGGCAGCCCCAGACATGGGAGGAGCTGTCCTCCAGGTACCCGAGGGGGCCTGCCCCTTTCCAGGCCCAGGCTCCAGCCCACAGAGCAGACAACGAAGCCAGGCAGGTGGAAAATTTCCTCTGGCTTTTTGCCCAGGCACCCTGGATGGCAACTGCGCCAGCCCGGGTGGGGGGAGCCGGGCGTCCAGGGTACCGACAGACGGCCAAGCGGCCACAGGGAGCTGGCAAGAGGCCTGCCAAGGCCTCCCCAGCTTGACTGCCCCCACTGCCCAGACACAAAGATTGTATCCTGCTCAGGTAGGGAGACAGAGGGGAGGGCCAGCTCCTCCCAGTACTGGGGCTGAGTGGTCCCCGGGCCCCTAATGGAGAACCGAGGGCTGCAGCTGTTTCAGTGGCCAGGCAGAAAGCGAGCTTTGTCAAGTGCCATGGGGGCAGATGGCCCTGTATCCACTCCCACTGGCTTCTGGCCTCCACCTGTGACCCTGGACAGTGCGTGTCCCCTCCAGGGCCTTCCTTGGTCCGTCTCAAACATGGGACAACTGTCTGGGCCCCGCCCTCTTGCAAGGGCATGAAGCCACGCCCACGGAGGGCTCAGGAAAAGTGAAACGTTCTGTGTGTACATGTGACCGGGAGGCAGACACATCCTGTGGCCTGTAAGTCCGGGGTCCCTTGTGTCTGGGAAACCAGGGCAGAAGACCCCTTCCACCGGCCTCTGTCCTGCTCTCTGCCAGACGGCCGAGGCACCTGGGCTACGTTCCCCCGGCCCAAGTCCCCAGAGGCCCTTCCCAGAGTCTGGAGTTACTTTCTAGAATGTTTACCCACAAACACTTTCATGTTGCCAACCAGTTCAGGTGGGTCTTTTGGAGCCAAGGAAACCCCTCTGTGACTTTGCCAGGTTAGAGCCAGCGGCCCGCCGGCCCCTCCAATCACTCCCACAGCAGGTGCCACGGGGCAGAGGAGGGCGGAGGGTCAGGCACCTCGAGGTCAGGGCCGCCCCATGCACTGCTGGGAAAGCTCCCAAAGGGCAGGGCCCACTGACCGGGAGTCACTGCCGACACCGGGAACATTGTCCGTCTGGGCCGAGCCGGCAGGGGAAGGCTCTGAAGATAAGGTAGGGCATGAACCTGACTCCAGGACAGCCAATTAGCTTCGCTCCAGGAACCCAACTGCGGTGACTCACGGACAGCCAATCAGAGGGCCCTGGGCCAGGTACCTTTTCCAACCAGACACACCTATAACCTGCTAGCCATCTGTTGGACCACACCCCTGCCCCAAACATTCTAGAAAGAAATAGAAACCTTTTTATACAGCTGCACATGGAGAGCTCTGTGACTCTCACATGGAGGGAGATGCACACTGAGGTACACTGAGCGCAGACACACACACACACACACACACGCACGCATAAATGTGCACCTGCACAGACGAAAACGTGTGCCCCTTCCTGGCCCCGCCAGGGTCACGGCAGTCTCCATTCTCCTCCACCACGGGTCAGAACGTGGCAAAAGAGAAAAGGCCCAGGAGATTGCAACAGACCTGAATATGTCTCTCCAGTGTCCAGGGCTGGCTTTCTGTGAACCTTAGGTCAATAGTGGTCCAAAATGTTCGCTCGTCCTCTGCAAAAACAAGAAACAGAAGCAAACAAACGGAAGCACCCACGGTGCATTGTCCTTGGAACACGAGCGTGAAGGGGGCTGAGTTCTCCCAGCAAAGCCCCGCTGACAGGTGGGGGCCGGGGCCACCAGGGTTCTCCATCCAAAGGCAGGCATGGATCTTGGTGTCACTGGCAGGGGCATCTTGCCAAAGGGCCGGGAGCCTGGTCAGACCTTTCCTCACGAGCCCCCCGCCTGGCGGTCGTTCTGGGTAGTGCCGCCTTGGTGGCCCTGGTGGGTCAGACGCAGCCAGAGGCAGACCGGGAAGGGGCAATGAATTTGTATTGTCTCCCAACCTTCCTGCCCTGCAAGCTGCCCCAGGTCTGAGAGAACTGGGCTCTGGGTTCTGACGCGGGAGGAAGGGGCTGAGCTGGTGGTGTTACTTCCTAGGTGCTGGAGCTCAAGGCTGGGCGCCAGAGGGACCTCAGCAGAGGGAGAGGGGACCGTCTAGATCTGCTCCAGCGTAACCTGGAGGGGTCAGGAGAGCCCCCTGCCCCTGTTCAGGCCCTTCCGGGGGAGGGCGCACTGGCCATGAGCGCCGAGCCCAGGGCGTGGCCCTGACCCTCGGCACAGCCCCGCTAAGGACAAAAACTGTGAGTGTGTGTCGCGGGCACACTTTGTGCCAGGAGCTGTGCAGGCTCTGGGGAGACAGGGGGGGGGGGGGGGGGGCAGGCATGGCGTCCCTGCACTCTACTCATGTAGGGTCGCTTTGGAGGAGGGGCTGGGCTCCCCTCTCAGCTCCCTAGACGACCCAAATCCAGGCAAAATGATGAGCAGGTCTGCGGGTGAGACTTGCAGACCTACAGGACTCTGGTGCTGATTTAGACACGAGAGAGAGAGTGAGAGAGAGAGAGAGAGAGAGAGAGAGAGAGGGAACGAATCCCGGGAGATCTCAGAGGGAGCGAGGTTTGACCCCTGCAGCCCAGGGAGAGGAGTCTTGCCCGTGGCTGGAAATCATTCCATTCATCCCCAGGTCACGTCTCACCCAAGATCTTGGCAGCCAGCTTGGCTTTGCCAGTTCCAGGGAACAGAGGCTGGGCTGAGATCCCAGAGCCATACAGGCCCCACCCGGTGGGGTCTCTGAGTCCACCTTCAGCCTCCTTTGCATACGGGGATCCTCATGTTTCCTAGGGGAGGTGCAGCCAGGCGCCTTTGTCATCCTCCCTCTGAAGTACCCTCTGGCTCTCGTCCATCCTGCTCTGGGGCAACGACTAAGGTGGGCATAGAGTAAGCCTTTCCCCTAGGAGGGGGAGGGGAACCCCTGAGCCCGTTCCTGGGTCCCTCGGATGCTGGGGTCTTGGCAGCGTGGCTGAAGTCCCTCAGCGATCTGGGTTGGAGCCACATCGCCCGGTGGCTGGACAGCAGGCCTGGAGGAGATCCCAGCGCTGCCCTTTGAGAGCACAGGACTGGGGGTGAGGCATAAGGGTGGGATGGGATAAAGGGAGAGAGGAAGGGAGCCGACATTTGTTAAAGACCCCCTTTGTGTCGGGCACGCCCCTTTAGTTACATAACTCAGTGTTCAGAATGGGCTCTGAGCAACGCCTTACTAACCTCATTTACAGTCCAGAGAGGTGAGTGAGGCTCAGATAGGTCAAGGAACTCTCCCGAGGCTACACAGCAAGGGCGCGAGGGGATGGTGACGTGTGAATCTAACCTCACGCTGCGTCCAGGACAACCCAGACAGAAAGGAAGGAAGGCGGGGTGCTCTTGGGCTCAGCACTCAGTGGGAAACTTCCCCATTGTCTCCCCCAGCACCCACCCAGCCGGCTGCCCAGGCAGATGCCATGGGGAAGGGTGAAGCCTCCTCCTGGCTCCGGGCTGCATTCTTCTGAGCTGAGCTCTGGCTGGCAGCTTGTGTCAGGACATTGGGGCAAGAGAGCAGAAAGGACCCGGCCAAGGCACCTGGCAACGAATAATCGGCTGGTCCTGGCCCCACCGCCCCGAGGCTGTGCGGTGTGGGCTGCGGAGGGAGGGCCGGCCAGAGCCAGGACCTGAGGGCAGGGGGCTGGGGGCTGTGGGTCAGCCAGCTCGGAGGCAGGACCTGGAACTGCCATCGAGAGCTCACTTCATGGCCCAGACGGTCACCGTCTAAACAGAAACTGGGATGCTCCCCCACCTGCCCGGGCTGCATCCAAACCCCTGCGGTCACAGCCAGGCTTGGCCCACCCCAAGACTTTATCCCACCCTCCTGCCCCGCCCCGGGCTTCAGAAGTAGGTCCCAGCCTCCAGGGGATAAAGATCCATTCAGAGGAGGTTCCAGCAGGGACAGCCTGACGTGACAAGGACTCAGGCCTCACGTGCCTGGGGTCACTTGGGGAGGGGCAGACAGAGGATGGCCCTCCAAGGGCTTCCAGGCTCCTCCAGCCTCACCCACCGCCCCACTGCCCAACTCCTCGACTGCCTCGTCCTGTGATCTGGGGGCCAGGCCCTCTCCTCCAGGGGGGTGACATTCTGCTCTAGCCCCTGGGCTGGGTCTTCCTGGAATCAACCTTTCCTCCATACCCGCCACCTTCCTGCCCGGAGCCTCAGCCCCACCACCTTCCTGCCAAGCCAGCTCCCTCGCTCCCACCAGACTCTGCTCCGGAAGAAACCCCGTCCCAGGCTTCTCCCTGGGAAGCCCTCTTTGATCATCCAAGCCCGGCTGGTTGCCTCCACACTCCGGTCCTGCCGGCCACCCTCATACTCTTCCGCCTGTTGCTGGGGCCCGTCCTGCTTCTGATGGAGTTGGTGTTAAGTCTGCCCACCGGATCTCACACCCAGATCCTCTGTGTGTGTATGTGTGTGTGTGTGTGTTTTCTGTCTCCTCCATGGGACACAACCAGAACCGACGGGTGGGTTTTCCTGGAGTCCCGTTTCCACACTATTATAACCGTCTAGAATGGGGAGGGGTTGCCTCGCATGGTAGTGAGCTGTCTGTCAATGGAGGAGTTCAAACAGTGGCTGCTTGTTCTCTAGTAACAAATGCTTTGAGCATCAATTGTGTGTCTGGCACAGAACAGCATTCCACAAACATTTGTGGAACAAATGGGGACACGACTTACTCCCCCCGACTGTGTGTGTATATCTCATGAAAATGGGGGATTTTGTTCTGATGGGGCCAACAGGTTGGGTCCTGAAAGTCATGCTGTATTGAAAGGGTCCTGACCAGGGACCCCCAGCCCAGAGGGCAGTCTCTAGGTGAGCAGGGGAGGATGTCCCATGACCCCGTTACACAGCAGCGTCCATAGTGAGCTCCCGGTGCTGGGTGCCCGCCGGGGACAGCGATGGAGGGCTCTGGGATCTGGGAGGTAGGAAGGCACCTCGTTGGCCAGAGCACCGGGGTCCTTGTGCTGGCTGTGCGTGTGTCAGTTTGGCGTCCCCAGCCTTCCCCCGTCTTTGAACCCTCCCGCCTGCCTTGGTTGTGCTGTAGGAGCGGGGAGGGGAGAGGTGAGTTTGGAACTTGGCTCCCTGGGCCCCCAGCTGCCACGGCTGGGAAAGTAAAGTGAGAGACCGCCCCCCCCCCCCCCACCACCCAGGAAAGGGGCCTTGTGTCAGGCATCTACGGAGGGCTGGGTGCCGAGGAAGCAGACAGGAACACGCAGCCTGCTCAATGGACTGCAGCGCGGCCGAGGTCTGGAGCCCCGAGGCCCGGGTCCCTCCCTCCATCCGTCCTTCAAGCACGGCCTTGCTGGGAAAGCAGCCCTCACAGACACATCACAACGCAGTGGGACTGCCTCACCCACTGGTTCTCACGCTCAGGGGGCATCGGCTCCTCCGGAGGATTTGCTGACACGTGGGCTGTGGGCCCCCAGGAGCTCCCGACGGCTCAGGCTGAGAATCTGCACGTCAGGGAAGTCTCCAGGTGTCCGGGGACCACACTTTGAGAACCACCGGCGTCAGCTGCCACCTGGTCAAACAGCTCCCTGGTACCCACCTCTCACTGCAGCAGCATCCTCGGGAGACCCCAGGCCAGGACGGCACCCTGACCTTTCACTGAGGGGACAGCAGAAGGGCAGAGAGGTCTGTGATGGAGTGCCCCCCGCTTGTTTTCCTCGTGGTCTGGAGTTGTGCTATTTGGGGCTAGTTTTCTCAGTGGTGGCCTCCTTCACGCGAGCGTGAGTTTCAGGGGGCAGAGGTCGTGCCGTGCTGGGCACAGCCCCGGCGTGTTCCACGCGGCCTGGTGCGTGGCAGGTCCTCAACCAGTATTGGTAAAGCGAGTGAAGTTGCTGTTATCGACATCACAGGGCTCCCTGGCAGCAGAGCTGGGCCGGGTCCCAAAGCCCCTGAGCTTCCGAAGCCACTTTCCCACTGGTGGCCCTCCGCCCGTCTTCCAGAGCAGAACCCGAGGGCCCCTTGGACCCAGGAGCGGAGCATGGGGAGCTGGCACAGTGGGACCTAGGGGGTCAGAGTGTCCACACCCCCCTGCGTAGTCTGGTGCCAGGTGCAGGCCAGACGCTTGTCCCTGTTCAGGCCAGAACACTGGCAAGGGAGGACTCGTCTCAGAATTGCCCTTCCTGCCTCTCTGGCTGCCAGCTGCTCTCTGTGCCTCAGTTTCCAAACCTGTCAAATGAAGATCATAATAGTACCCTGCCTTGTAAGGTGGTTGTGAGAATTAAATGAGCTGCACAGCCAGTAGCTAACACTTAGTGCGTACAATGTGACTTACACACATGAACTCAGTCGATCTTCACACCAAGCCTGTTATTATCCCCATGTGACAGATGAGGAAACTGAGGCACCGAGAGGTTAAGTACCTGACCAGAGTCACACGCACACAGCTAGCAAGTGGCAGGGCCATTTTAAGAGCTAAATCTGGACGGTCTCGTTCCGGAAGATGCTCTCGGCTGGAGAATGCGTGGCGCATGGACTTGCTCAACAGAACGTTAGCTCTTCTCATTTTCCTGGGTGGCACTGCCACCTCAGCCCGGTTCAATGCCCGGGGACAGTCCGGCCTCTCCCCTGCCCTGTCTCTCCTCGGTGAGCACCTTCTCCGCAGCCGGCGTTGGGGAAATTCCCAGGGAGAAGGTTGGGGAATTCCTGGGACGGGAGAGACTGTCTGAGGGCTGAGAGGGCCTCGGTTTCTGCAGGGCAGGCCCCCAGATGAGGGCTGCAGCCGGTCCTGGGAGAGGAGCCTTCGGGGAGCAGAAGCAGGGACGGGAGAGGAGCGCCTTTGCGGGACCCACAGTGGGTGCCCTCAGGAGTGTGGGGGAAAGGAGAGGTCCATCCCCACCTGCCCCCCGGGTGGCGGCCCCTGGGAACCTGCCAGTCACATGACGGCTCCCTCAGCCGAGTGTCTTTGGAGGAGGTGGGCCCAGGTAGCCCCCCGGGGCTAGTCAAGGCGTCCCTTAACTTCCATCGCTGAACGTCTGGTTCCACCTAGTGGCCTCTGACGTTGTGACCGTCCTGGTGGAACCCAGGACGCTCAGGACCAGCAGAGGGAGCGATCAGCGTTTATCGAGGGCAAGGCACACTCCTGGGTGCAACACGGGTGTATGCACGGGTGTAGAGAAGGGGCGGAGGGCTAATGCATCCTCAGTTCCCACACGCCAGCCCTGGGCCAGGGCCTGCACAGTGCTGGCGTGCACCTGACTGTGGAGCACTGGCCTTGGCACTCGACTTCTCTGGGCTTCACTTTCCACTTTTGAAAACTAAGAGCGTTGGGGCAGGTCTCTCCAGGATCTATTCCCATGTTAAATGCTGTCAGGCTCCCCAAACGTGTGATTCAGAGTCTCCGTTTTGGAGTCAGACAAACCTGCGTTTGGAAACTGGCTGGTGTTCATGAGCTGTGTGTCCTTGGGCAAGTTACTCTACCTCTCTGAGCTTGGGGTAATAAGGTACAGATTAAATATGGTAATTATTTCAGGTGTTCAGCATGGGGCCCAGCACTTGGCTAGTGCTCAGCACATGGTGGTGATGATCTGGAGGACGGTGGCTCTGTTTACCCAAGTAGCCACACCACAGGCAGAAGGAGGTGCAGCCTCAGCGCCATGGGAATCTGGAGGTGGGAAGGACCTGACCACTCTGGGACAGGTCAGGGGGCCGTTCTCCAGCGGGGTCAGAGCAGCACAGTTCCGAGGATGACGGCGTGATGCCCAGGATGAGGCGGGGTACCCCCCATATCTCCCGCAGTCCTTTCTCCCCTCTTCCCGAGGACGCGGGACGTGGAGGCAGGAGTCCTGGCCCCTCCTCTGCCGTGGGGCCTGGGCAGGGGCGGCAGCAAAGGGGACAGCTGAGTCGTTGGCTGATCTGACTTCTGGACGTCCCTCTGCGTCTTCGTGTGACACTTTGCACCCCAGACGAGCGCGGCCCCCCAGCCACCATGTCTCCTGTCCCCACAAAAGGAATAAACAGCAAGAAGCCAGAAAAATAAAATTTTGAAAAGTCCACAGACGCTTCCCTCCCTTGTCTGAGGGTATGTGGGTCTTTTCTTCTTCCTTCTCTTCCTTCTTTCTTGGGAGTAAAGATTGGCACCCGAGCTAACATCTGTTGCCAATCTGTTTTTTTTCTTTCTTCTCCCCAAAGCCCCCCATACATAGTTGTTATGTTCTAGTTGTGGGTGCCTCTGGCTGTGGCATGTGGGATGCCGCCTCAGCATGGCCTGACAAGCGGTGCCATGTCCGCGCCCAGGATCCGAACTGGTGAAACCCTGGGCCGCTGAAGTGGAGCGCATGAACTTAACCACTCAGCCATGGGGCGGCCCCTCGGGATTCCTTTCTTTACACAGTGTGTTGGGGCCCCTCTGGGTAAGACGGAGGCTTCCTGGTCAGGAAGTCTTCTAGATAAGTCACTTCCGAGTTGATCTCGCTCCTGTGAGGCCCTGGTTAATGTTTGCTGACTGACTGTCTGAGTGACATTTAACTCCGGCCACGCAGGTCCAGTTCCTCTTTTCCTTTGTGGGCTCTGATGACCCGCAGCACAGCCACCTGTCCTCTCCTTGTGTTCATTCCACTGTCTTCCTAAGTGCCCCTCCCTCGGGCTGTCGAGAGTGTGGGGGCTCCTGGGCCTCACCTGCGTCCCCCCTCTGCCCCCATAGCTCCGTGTCCAGCTGCAGCCTTTCCCAGGGGCCGCAGACAGCCCTTCCCTGCATTTCTACCCAAATGACCATGGTGCGTGGAGTCCCTGGTGTGCAGAGCGGAGTTTTTCTCTCCACTCTCGCACCAAGCTCTCGTCCTGTCTCCTGCGCAGGTGAGGGGCTCGCTGTCTGTCCCACACCTGGGGGTCAGCCTTGACCTTCCCTCCCAGGCACGCGTGAGGCCCCGCAATGCTCTCAGTTTTCCTGGATTCCGTGCTCCTGGCCGGCCTCCGGACGGCTGCCTCCCCACAGGCACCCGGCCCCTGCATGCTCCCGCTCCAGGCGGCCCGTCAGGGATCCGTCCTTCCTTCACCCACAGCACTCTCCCCTGCCTTCAGGATACATGTCACCTCCTTGGCCTGCATACAGAGTCCTCGGGGGCCCTCCTCTGCTGACCTGTCCAGGCTCCTTGCCCCAGACTCCCACACTCTCCCTGCTTCGGCCTTTGATGCGCTGGCCGTCTTTCATCCGTCACCCACCGTCCCACCTCCATGCCTTTGCGTGAGCTGTATCGTCTGCCCGGAGTGCCCTTCCTCCTGTTGTCCATTCTACAGGCTCACAGTCAGCTTTCAGGATCCATCCAAAAGTGACCTCGTCTGGTGGGGTCTTTGTGATCCCTCCAGGCTCCTTTAGGCTCCCTGGCGTCCCTGCCTTTCACACCATCCATCACATCACAATGAATTGTAACTTTACTTGCATGCTCATTTCCCCCTGTGCACAGACAGCCCCTTGGTGGCAGAGATCTGCATTTTTTTTTCCAAGGTTCATCCATCTTCATGCCCCCTTTTTTTTTTTTAAAGATTTTATTTTTTTTCCTTTTTCTCCCCAAAGCCCCCTGGTACGTAGTTGTATATTCTTAGTTGTGGATCCTTCTAGTTGTGGCATGTGGGACGCCACCTCAGCGTGGCTCAATGAGCAGTGCCATGTCCGCGCCCAGGATTCGAACCGGTGAAACACTGGGCCGCCTGCAGCAGAGCGTGCGAACCTAACCACTTGGCCGTGGGGCCAGCCCCTCCCTTTTGTTTTTTTTTTAAGAAGATTAGCCCTGAGCTAATGTCTACCTCCAATCCTCCTGTTTTTGCTGAAGAAGACTGGCCCTGAGCTAACATCTCTGCCCATCTTCCTCTACTTTATATGTGGGACGCCTACCACAGCATGGCTTGACACGTGGTGCCATGTCCCCACCCGGGATCCGAACTGGCGAACCCCGGGCTGCCAAATCAGAGTGCGTGAACTTAACCACTATGCCACAGGGCCGGCCCCATCTCCTGCATTTTTGTGTGTCAAGAGCCCAGCAGGGGCTGGGAGAATATTAATTATTGCACATGTCCGTCCACCGTGTGCCTGGCATGACATGGTCTTTTGTGATGTCTTGTGTGTGTGGTTGGAGGCGAGCAGAGGAACTCATACCTACTGAGAACAGTGTTGAGCCAGAAGGCTCTGGAGTCGGATTCGGGGCCCAGGCTGGCTCTGCCGTGCATCAGCTTTGTGCTCAGTGATGGACTCTGCAAGCCTCAGATTTCTGATCTGAAATATGGTACCCACAGCACCTCCCCCGAGAGCTGTCAGGAGGGTTAATGGAGAAAGCGCCGAGCCCTGGGGCCTGGTCAGGGTTCAGCAAACCACAGCGGCTGATATTGTCCAGTGTCGAGTGTGGGAGCTGCCTTGGAACCATCTCCCGAGGAGGAGTCGGGAGGCCTGCGCCTCAGTCCGGTCCTGTCCTCCTCACCGTGGGACCCCCAGCACCCCCTGTGGCCTCTCTTGCTTCGGGGGCTTGCAGCAGGTGACCTCCGAGGGCCCCGCAGGCCTGAGATGCTGTTGCCCTCGGGTGGAGAAGGAGCGCCCTGGCGGGTGAGATGTGTGGGCAGCAAAGAGTGCGCTGTGTCCAGCAGAGGGCCCTGCCCAGCCCAGGCCTGCAGGGTGGGAGGGAACAGCCCAGGGCCACTGGAGCAGGCTGGCGACGCCAGACGCCTGACTGGAGGGGGACCAACCGGCCAGCTGCCTCTCCCGAGTCAACCCAGCGCCCGGGTCCCCTGCCCTCACCTGCTCTCCGCGGGGCGGCTGCCTCCTGCGTGTCCTGCCATGCGGTGGCTGTGGCCGCTGGCCGTCTCCCTCGCTCTGGGGTCGGCTGTGGGGCTGAGCAGAGTCTCCGGGGGTCCACCCCTGCCCTTGGGCAACCATGGAGCCGGGGCCCAGGAGCAGCAGAGCCGGTCCAAGAGGGGCAGCGAGGATGAGGCGGCCAAAGGGGTGCAGCAGTACGTGCCCCAGGAGTGGGCTGAGTACCCGCGGCCCATCCACCCCGCCGGCCTGCAGCCCACCGAGCCCTGGGTGGCCACCAGCCCCAGCCCAGACAAGGACGGGCGGCCCCCGGGCAGCGGGCAGGAGCCGCGGGGCAATCTGACGGGGCCGCCAGGCCGGAGGCTGCAGATTCAGAACCCCTTGTACCCGGTGACCGAGGCCTCCTATAGTGCCTACTCCATCATGCTCCTGGCCCTGGTGGTGTTTGCCGTGGGCATCGTGGGCAACCTGTCGGTCATGTGCATCGTGTGGCACAGCTACTACCTGAAGAGCGCCTGGAACTCCATCCTCGCGAGCCTGGCCCTCTGGGACTTCCTGGTCCTCTTCTTCTGCCTCCCCATCGTCATCTTCAACGAGATCACCAAGCAGAGGCTGTTGGGCGAGGTTTCCTGCCGGGCCGTGCCCTTCATGGAGGTGAGCGTGCGTCCTGCTAGAGCTCAGCTGAGGGCTGCCATCCACGGGGCTGTCAGGAGTGGGGTGTGTGGGGTGCAGGACCCCAGAGGCCCCGAGCTCTGCCTTCCTTCTTCTCCTCCAAACCAGGCGAGGAGACAAATGCAGCATTGGCTCCTGGCAGCTCTCGGGTGAACTAAGCAGGCTCAGGGGGAGGGTCGGGGAGGCAGGTGTGCGGGGCCCCCGGTTCCAGCCCCAGCCTGGTCTCCTGCTCTGGGTGGGAGGTGGACCTCTCCCCGTTTCTCTGCACTCTGAGCTGCCCCTCCCCTGCCTTAAGCCTCTCCCCTCTCCCCATCCAAGAATCTCTCTGTCCTTTGTGTGTCTCCTCTTCCTCCCTTCGTGCCCATGGCCGCTGCCCTGCACCCACGGCTCCCCTTCTTTACCCCTCAATATCCTGCTTCCCTAAGTAGCATCTAAAGGGAGATCCGTTCCCTACAGACCCCCCAGATCAAGTCAATACCCACCCCGTGAATGCAAACGCTGGGAGGACAGACCCTTTTTACTGTGACTGTCGTCATTGCTGCCATCACCATCAGCAACCTCCCAAATCCTCTGAAAGGGAAGACCTGATTCTGGGTGCTGGGGCTGGGGGCAAGGGGGGCTCCAGTGTCCACCCATCACTGGCATATGGGTGTCACTGGGCCGGTCATAGCTCCTCTCCAGTTTCCTTAGCTCCCAGCCAGGGGGTAGACCAGACGGCCCTTCCAGGTGGGCCAATCTACAGTTCTAAAGGGTTTTGCTATCCTTGCCTCCGGGGGCTTCCTCAAGACAAGTCCGCGGTGTTGATGGAGGTGTGGATCTCATGGAGGCAGGTTAAAACATCGCAAAAATACACCAATATATGTGCGTCTATGTGGAACACAGCAAGGCCACTGTATCCCGAAGGGGACACAAAATAAAGTGGCCTTAACATTTTGGCTGTGTGGGTGGTAATAATGAGGACTGGAGTGACTCGGCACCCCCCTCCCCCCCATCTTGAAGGCTGCTAGTCCTCCTGGGAGTGGACGACGCTGTGTGACACGGGTGACCTGCCTGGGTGGAGACGGGGTCAGAATCAGGCATCCAGACACAGGTCCCATTCCCAGCTCTGTCCCCAGTTCCCTGTGTATTAGCGACGATTTCATATCTGGACTGACTCTCTGAGGCCCGGCAGTTGGTACAGCCTTTTCCTGTCCTTCCCGACCCAGGGAGACCCCGTAATGGTGGCGCAAAGGTACCCAAACCCCGGAGAAGACCCTCCCACTGGGGGGTGGCCTTCGCATCTTAGTGGTCACCTGGCACTCCACGCCCGGATGCGCCGTGAGAGGCTGGACGCAGGGCTCGGGGACTGGGCAGACCAGACCCCCGGCTTTGCCCTCACTGGCTGAGTGGCCTGATCAGTGACTTAACCTCGTTGACCTCAGTTTCCTCATCTGTAAATTGGGGAAATAAGTTAGGAGAATCATCACGATCTGAATGAATTCTTGAAGGATCCAATGGGTAACGTCTATAAACGCTTAGAGTTAAAATAGTGCGATAAGTGGTGGTTTTTAACTGGGGATGGTGTGAGAGGAGGACGGGATGGGAGCAGACAGGCACGAGCTCCTGTTTGCACGAGGCTGGGAAGTCAGGGGAGGCCCGGCCGTGCCCGCCTGTGGGTCTCCACACACCTCGTGGGGAGACTCTGGCCTGAATCCCCCTGGGTGCCCCCTCTGCACTCCTGAAGGGCGGAGATGGTCCCTGAGCCCACAGCCCCCCTCCAGGCTGGGTCGTGGGGAGGGAGCTGAGGGACAAATACGCTGCCCCAGAAGCCCTTGCGGGGGGGGGGGCTGTCTCAGGAGGGACCCAGCTTGGCATAAAGCTCGAGGCATTTTTTGAGACGTAGGGAAGAAGGAGCACGGTGATGTTTTTGCCCAACCCGAACTCGCCTCCTCCACAGGCCGGGGCTCCCCTGCCAAGAGAGGGGCGGGGGATCTCCACAAGGACACTCGGTGGTGGCCGCGCTAATAAGCCAGGGATTGTGTTCCCCCAGCGAGAAGAGGGAGCGTTTGGACGGAAGGGGGTCTGAGCACAATCTCCGAGTGTGGAGGAGCGTCGTCCCAGAGCCAGGCCGGCTCTCCTCGTCCTTTATTCTCGCTGGCACATTCTTCCCCGCGGCTCTGTCTTCTTCCTCTTGGCTCTGAGTGATTTTCCTGTGCCTCCATGAAAAGCGGGGTGGCAGGGGGCGGGGGTGCAGGCCGGCTAGCAGGGGGCTGCTTCCCCGCACAGCCGGACGGGGGCCAGCGGGACAAGTGTGTGACTGAGTGTGTGTGAGTGTGACTGAGCCTGCGCACCATGTGCCCCAAGACCGTTCACTCCATGCACACGATGGGTGCGGGCGCGGAAGGACCTGCCCAGACCCAGGCTGTCTCTGTCTCTGTCTCGGTTCCTCCTTAGAGATGATTTCCAAAGCCTCTCAGAGAGCGTGAGGGTCTGTGGGACCCCAGCCACTCACCCCCTGCCCCAGAGGCAGAGAAGCGAGGCGGGAAGAGCCAGGGGGTCTGTGTGGGGTCCTCACCTCAGCCGTCCACCAGGTCTCTCACCCTGCCTGGACCACGGCGTCTTCTTGCAAAAGGTGGTTGGTTGTGAGGACTTGATGACGTGTGTGAAAGCCCCGACGTGTGACAAAGGCTCGCTCAAGGGTGGTTGTTACGACTCTCACTTCCACACTTACGCTCGATTCCCCGTCTAAGCCAGAAACCAGCACCCTCCCCTCGCCCCCAGGTTTGACCGCAGGCTTCTCTCTTCCTCCACATCTTTGCCCGCAGGTGTCCTCTCTGGGAGTCACGACCTTCAGCCTCTGTGCCCTAGGCATCGACCGCTTCCACGTGGCCACCAGCACCCTGCCCAAGGTTCGGCCCATCGAGCGGTGCCAGTCCATCCTGGCCAAGCTGGCTGTCATCTGGGTGGGTTCCATGACTCTGGCCATGCCCGAGCTCCTGCTGTGGCAGCTGGCACAGGAGCCTGCCCCCACGGCGGGCACTGTGGACTCCTGCGTCATGAAGCCCTCGGCCAGCCTGCCTGAGTCTCTCTACTCGCTGGTGATGACCTACCAGAACGCCCGCATGTGGTGGTACTTCGGCTGCTATTTCTGCCTGCCCATCCTCTTTACGGTCACCTGCCAGCTGGTGACGTGGCGGGTGCGGGGCCCCCCGGGGAGGAAGCCGGAGTGCCGGGCAGGCAAGCACGAGCAGTGCGAGAGCCAGCTCAACAGCACCGTGGTAGGCCTGACCGTGGTGTATGCCCTGTGCACCCTCCCCGAGAACATCTGCAACATCGTGGTGGCCTACCTCTCCACAGAGCTCGCCCGCCAGACCCTGGACCTCCTGGGCCTCATCAACCAGTTCTCCATCTTCTTGAAGGGGGCCATCACCCCCGTGCTCCTCCTGTGCATCTGCCGGCCACTGGGCCGGGCCTTCCTGGACTGCTGTTGCTGCTGCTGCTGCGAGGAGTGTGGCGGCGGGGCCTCCGAGGCCTCGGCCGCCGATGGCTCGGACAACAAGCTCAAGACCGAGATGTCGTCCTCCATCTATTTCCACAAGCCTAGGGAGTCGCCCCCGCTCCTGCCCCTGGGCACGCCTTGCTGAGGCCAGGCCCCAGCGGGGAGGCCCAGGAGTGGGGTGAGGGGGGCAGAGAGGGGCACCCCAGCCTGTGTCTGGCGTTTCTGTCCTCGTGGTCTTGCGGTCTAGCTGTGGACTTGGCCCCTTTTGTTGAGGTTCGGGCCTAGGAAAGCCCCTTCCCCAAGGAGGGCCTTCCTTGCCACTCAGTGGGGCCTCCCAGCTCTGTCCTCTCAACTGGCCGATGCGGATGCTTCCAGGTCCTCCGAATTGCCTAGAAGTGCCAGGGCCCCGAGCCGGGAGCCAGAACTTCACCCGGGTCCACTCTGTTTCCCGTCTCTGTCTTGGAACCCAACCACACAGTTGTGCCCTCTCTAAGCATCGTCTTCCTGCCCCACCCCACCCCCATCCTGGATCGGGGACCCTGTGGGGGTCAGCCTGACTTGGCTCTTCTCTGGATGGGATCTCCCCCAGCCTTGGAAGCCTCCTCCGGCACCTTCTCTTCTTCTGGAGGATTTCTCTCTCCCTCTTCCTCCCTCTTTGACTCCCCTGGGTTGCCGTGTCCCCACTCCCTTCTTAGATGCTCCCCTGTAGAAAGCCCAGCTGAAAAACAATAAACTAGGTGCAGCCACCCGGGTCCCACTGGACTTTCTTGTGCCACATCCTGGCAGCGCCCAGATGCACCTTCCCTGGGTGGGTGCTGTTCCAGGGGGCTCCTCTGGCCACCTTTGGCCCTTCCCAGCCTGCGGCTGATGTCCCACCTGGCCCTGTGGCTCTTGAGCGGCGGAGGGGACGGAGAGCTTGGGAGCTGGGGTGCTGAGTCCTCTTCCCGGCCTCAGCCCCTCCAGCCCTGGGAAGTCAAGAGGGGAAACCCATCTTCTCTGGAGCCCCCACCTCAGCTCCTCCCTCCCGACAAAGCCCCATTCGAGGGAAAGCAGTGGCCCTCCCTCCGTGAGCCCCCCCTCACTCTGAGAGCCGCTCTTGTTCGGTTTCTTAGGATGGACTGTTTTGCCGAAAGACGGCCCAGCTGGCTGCCCGCTGCCTGCCCCTGCCCCACCCCGCCACACCCCTTCCTGGCAGCGCGGCTCCAGCTCCATCCTGGGCCCGCAGACCCTTCAGCTCCTCCCCTGGTCCCACCCAGGTGTCCCACTTCCCCTGTTTGGGCCCAGAGAAGCTGGCACAAGGTCAACCAGAAGGCATGCCACAGCTTAGGCCACAAATCACTGCCTGCCCCCATCACCAGCTTTGGGGATGAGCCACCCTTCCCCATCTGAGAGCAAGCTCCGGGTCCCACCGGCAATTTTCGCTGGCCAGGCCTACCTGGACATCTGCATGGGGCCTCAGAAGGGTCCCCAGGGGCCGGGGATGGTGAGGGGCTAGGCCTGCCGGGTGCCCGGGCTCCATTCTTCTCTGTCCACTCCACCCACACCCCTTGGCCTCAGCCCCCTGGTACTCAGGCCTCCTTCCCCCTCTCCCAGGATCTTAACAGCCTTGTTCTCTCCCTGGCACACACCCCCAGGACGGTGACGCCAAGAGAGAGGGAGGCCGTTGCTAAGTGATGGCGCTGCCACGCGCACTCTTTGTGCTGGGGGACGACACCCACCCATTTCTCCGCAGACCTGTTGCCACAGTGACTGAAGCCCCCAGCTTTGTCTGTAGAAACTTAAGATGCAGGGACCAGGTGGGAGGGGGCCCCAAAGGCGGGCTTGCCTCCCTGAAGTTCCCAAGGCCGTTTCCTCGACACCCCCCAACTCCTTCTCTACCCCACCCCCACCCCCAGTCCTTGATGCACCAGCAGCTTCCTAGAGGATGCAAGGACGGGGCCAGGGTGAGCCGAGGCAAAGTCTGGGGCCGGGAGGGGGCTGAGGATGGAAGGCTGAGGGCAGAGAGGGGGTCACTGCGGCATCCTGTTTGGGCGCCTCTTCCACAAAGGGCGCCCTTTGCCTCTCCCTGCTGCTGGTTGGCCAGCTCAGAGCAGAAGGGGGAGATGGTGGCTGCGAGGCCCTGCCACCACTGCCGCCTCCCAGGCCTGCCGACGTGAATGGCCTGCAGGATTAGTCAGCAGGCCAGCCTGGCCTTGGGAAAGAGCCACTGTCCCTGCAGCCTGGGCCAGCTGGGGGAACAATGTGGCATTTGTTGCTTAGGGGTCCCAGGCTTGGGATGGAGGGTGGATTGGCACAGGGCTGGGTGGTGCACTCGAGCTGGGATGCTCAGAGTCAGTGGACATTCTTACTCCCCCTAGGGCACAGCCCTCAGACCCTTATGCAGGCGGGAGGGATGATGCACTGAGCCCCCTTCAGCTGGGGCAGTGGGGACAGAGCACACACACTGAGCCTGACAATCGGGCTGGATGCAGTGACTGACCTCTGGTCTTGGCTTCCTCGTCTGTAAAACGGGAACAATCCCTCGCTCCTGGAGGACCAGTCACCAAATGAGAAGAATATCACACATCCAGCACAACGCTGGGCGCCCTTTCCTCCTCCCTTCTTCCCTTTGGAGACTCAGTTCTGACAACACCACAGAGCAGGCTTGGCCAGGCATCCTTAAACTCATCCAGGCTTGGGCAGTTCAAAGGGCCCCAAACACCACGATTCACGTAGACGCACGGCCTGTTCCCTGTTCAACGATTTCTTTCGGTCACATCAGGCACCTGCTGTGTGCAGGCAGCGGAGGACGGTGCTGGCTGGTAACCAGCCCATCTCGCCTTCCCTGGACCTCGCCCCCCATCAGAGGACGCAGGACCCAAGAAAGGCAGATGGACCCTGAAACATGCTTGACCTGCTCCCCAGATAAATGACAGTTGGTCCCCTCCCAGCCTCTCAGGCCAGGAGCAAGCCCTGCCACCTCTGTTGCCAGGAGGGCACAGGGGACAGCCTGGGCCCAGCTTCAACCTCCTTAACCAGGGGGCCACGTCTCCTTTTCCTAAGATCGTTCAGCTCCACTCGCCAAACTCCATCCACATTCCTTCCTCAAATTCCTCTGCCCACAGCAAACTCTGTCTCCGGGCAGGTCATTGCACTGTGACAACTCTGATGATCAGAGGGAGCCTCCAGGAGGAAGCCCTGGGCACCAAAGACGGGCGAGAGAAGTTCAGAGCCAACAGGCAGGGCCAGGACCCAGAGCCCTGGGGTTCCCGCTCCCAGCACCCAGGGAAACACGGCTCCTTCCTCCCAGGAGGCAGGGCGAGAAGGGATGCGAGTCCTCAGGGGTCTGCTCGTTTCCAGGGTGAAGAGAGGCTGCGGGAGGCGGAGCAGGGGGAGGTGGGGCTTCCATGAAACTGGGTCAAGATGGCCTCGGATTGGGGTAAGCAGGGCTCCCGGGCTCCGAGGCAGCAGCTGCAGGCGACCAAGTTGGGTGGGGCGAGGGCTGGAACTGGGCAGAAGAGGGGACAGCCCGCTCCCGGACACCAGCGACACCAACTCCCACACAGAAGCGCGGAGGAGGGGAAGCCCTCAGGCTCTGCGGGCTCAGAGTGCCTGCCTGGAGGACAATTAGCCGGCTCCAGGGACGGTGGGGACAGAGCTCTGCCTGCAAGGGGGGCTCCGAACGGACCTGAGGAAACAGGCTCAGTCTGCACACACTGGGGTGCAGAGCCGGGGTCCTGCCTTGACGACCCAGGCCCTGGGCAGTTCCTTAAGCGCCTCTCCTGGGCCCCACTGGGCGGCTGCAGACTCCAGGCTAGGGCCTCACGGAAGCGACTAGAAAGGGTGAGGCGGGAGCACACACGCCCAGGGGAGGCCACTCGGCGAGGTCCACTGTGTGCGAACGTGGGCGCGCGCCCGGTGATGGGCGCCAGTGTCCCCCACCTGCCAGTCAGGGCACGCCATCTCAGGAAAAATAATCGGCAGCACACACCCCCCCAACACAAAATCGGTAATTTTATTCTTGTTGTCGTTATTAGGAGGCAAAAAAATGTACAGTTACAAGAATCGTCTTCCAAACAGAGGTTAAATATGAGCTGAAAAGTGTAAAAAAAGGAAGAGGAACATCACTTTACAAATCATTAAATAAACAAACAAACAGAAAACAAAACTCAAAGGACCAACCCCCCCACCCCTGCTGAGTTCTCTCCTTGTGCAACTCTGCAAAATGAGAACAGAAAATGACACGGCCCGTGGAGGGGGCCCGGGAGGGGCGGGAGCCGGGAGCCGGGGTCGGGGGGACGCTGGCCTCCTGCCCCTTCGGCCGGTGGTCTCCGGCTCCTGGTTGTGCCTGGTGGCCCTGCGGAGGCTGGGGGCCGAGAGGGGCACCTCTGGAGGTTCCCGTCAGCCTGTAACATTCAAGCACCGCAGGGACAAGCCAGACTGGGAGTGGCAACGGGAGGACCTGGGACGGCCACCAGTGCCCAGGCTGGTTCCTGCCCCAGGTGCCAGGCTTCACCCTTCCTGGTCTGAGCCTGCCCCAAGCAACCCATGTCTCTTTCCTTCTCTCCAGACCGCCCACCCAGATCCTGACTGGCCCCCGCAGCATCAAATGGTTGATTTTAGTCTTTGCTTAAATTAAAAGTTAAAATATATATACATATATATACTGTACACACAGACAGTAACAGAAGAGTGCTGGGAGGGGCGTCGAGGAGCAGGACGGAGGGGGCAGGGGCTGTGGGGCCAGGGCCGCTGAGGGAGGGAAGCAGGGTGGTGGGGGAGGAGGGGCCGGGGGGGGGGGGTGAGGTTAGGACCAGATGGGAGCAGTTTATTTTACAGTAAAATCAGGAGTTCCAACCTCAGCAGAACAGGACTCTGGGATCCCCAGAGGCCCCTCCCCACACCCAGCGAGGAGGGGAGGGCTCAGGGGGGACGGCGGGGCGGGCAGGGGGCTCGGCTTCAGGTCTGGAGGACACGGTCCTGGTCCCAGGGGGCAGGGCCGCAGCCTCAGCTTCTCCGCGACTTCGAGTGTTGAATAAGCCACTGTAGGGTGATGTCTGGTGGGGACGAGAGAGAAGGTTACAGGGCTTCCAGCGCTGGACCTGCAGGGGAGGTGGACACAGGGAGCCTGGGGCCCCGCAAAACTGCAGCCGGGTCAGCTCTATGGGCACCAGGAGCCCAGAGCTGTCAAGCTCCAGGAAGCCCCCAGTGGGTGGCGGGGCGTCCGGGTGCTGAGAAAGAGATGAGCCCTGGGTGTCAGAGTCAGACGCCCACCAACCCTGTGATGCTACAAGGATGGGAGTGGTTTGTCCGAGATCATGGGACCAACTGATGGCAGAGCGCAGAAGATGCTCAGCATCGGGCCTCTGGCTGCCTGTCCTCCCTGGAGAACCAGAGCGTGGGGCTCCCAGGAAAGTGGAGGAGTCCGAATCGAGAGCCACCACGGAGACACCCAGGGGGCCTCTGCTCTCCTCCCCGGCCCGTGGCTACGCCCCGAACCCACGCACCAATGTTGTCCTTCTCTTTGCAGGAGATGGAGTAACAGCAGATCTCCCGGTCCTGGATGGCCGACAGATTCCTGGGGGAACCAGAGCAGAGTCACTGAGGCCAGGACAACCCAGAGGCCAGGCCACATGGGGAGGGCGCGGCTCCCGGAAAGGTGGGCTCTGCTGCCATCGTGTGGCGGACACTCAGGGCAGCACCAAGCCGCTGGCGCTCGGTGGGTGCCCGGGGAACATGGGGAGCAGGGAGCAAGGTCAGAGAAGTCGCCAAACTCACATCTTCTCGATCAGCTCCTTCTCGTCCAAGGCTCCCGGAAGGTCTCGCTTGTTACCCAGGACTAAGACCTACAGAGAGGGAGGCGCAAGGCCGGGTGTCCGGATGGGGGACTGGATGCCGTCCCCGCCTCCTCTCCCCCTTGCGCCCCCTGCCATCCGTCCCAGTCCCTCGGGGGTGCTGACCGGGATGCCCTGCAGCTGGGGTTTGTCCAGCAGGTTGTGCAGCTCGTTCTTGGAGGCCTCGATCTTCTCCTGGTCAGCGGCGTCCACCATGTACCTGGGGACGGCAGGGTGGGAACAAGCGTGTTGACACCACGGGCAGACAGGGAGGAGGAGACACTGCCACGCTCCGGCTGGGTCACCTCTGCCCCTCTGGGCTCCTGGGCCTGCCCAGGGTGTGTTTTCTGAACGGATGGGAGTGAAAAGCCACAGGGACCCTGCAGTTATCCTGTTCCCTGAGGTCCCCCTGGAGAAGCTGCTACTCCCATGCAAAGCTCGGGCCCTTGAGGATCAGACGCAAGTCCCTCCCAAAGGACCCTCTATGTTTTCACGGGAAGACCAGATATGGTTGAGTGAGAAAGGCAGAGGAAGCCCCAGATTTCCTTGCAGAAAGATACTTTAAAAAATCAGGTTAGGGGCCAGCCTGGTGCTGTAGCAGTTAGATTCATGTGTTCTGCTTTGGTGGCCCAGGGGTCGCAGGTTCGGATCCCAGGAGCGGACCTATGCACCACTTGTCAAGCCATGCTGTGGCGGTATCCCGCATACAAAATAGAGGAAGATTGGCACAGGTGTTAGCTCAGCGACAATCTTCGTCACGCAAAAAGAGGAAGCTTGGCAACAGATGTTAGCTCAGGGCCGATCTTCCTCACACACACACACACACACAAAATCAGGTTAAAAACAAGAAAAACCAAATAATTTTTTGTTTGGGTATATATATGTAGGATGAAATTATTTTTAAAGAGCAAGGGAATGAATCATTTAAACTGCACAAAATTCAGGAAGGTGGTGACCCTGGGTGGGGGAGGCAGGGGGACAACGAGGATGCACAGGTGCCACCTGAGCCCTGGGTCACAGACAGGTGCGCTGCCCAGAGAGTGTATTGGATAGGAGGCGGGCCAGCGAAGGCAGCTGTGCACGCACGGTGCTCACGAACTAGGATTACGACTAATCGGGTTCGGTCCCTGCAGGTCCTCAGGCTGGGGCCCGGGTGAGGCTGGGGGGCCCCGCGGCCGCCCGCGGGCACTTACACGATGGCGCTCACTCCCCGGCAGTAGCGCTCCCACATGCTGCGGAATCGGGGCTGGCCCCCGATGTCCCAGAGCTGGGCGAGAAGAGGGCGACACGGTCTCAGCGACAGGCAGGCAACCAAACGCTCTGGGCTCCAAGGACCCCTCCTCCCCGCCCCCGCCCCTGCCCCCCAGCCCTCCTCGCTCCACCCCTGCGACTGCCCTCTGCCCGGATGACCCACTTCTGCTTTCCTTTAGCTTCTCCTCCCAGGAGCTCAGGGCCCTCCCCCAACTCCTTCGGGACCCCCTGCCGCAACACACACGCGCGCACACGCATGCGTGCACACAGGCACGTGCATACACACGAGAGCGCCCGCATGGTCTTCTGCGGCCCCCTCACTTGCACCCGGAGTTTCGGCTTCCTCCCCCTCACCTTGATGGTCACGTTCCCTTTGGTGATCTTGCGCATGTTGAAACCCACGGTGGGGATCATGTCCTCGTTGAACTGTCCTGACTGGAAGGAAGAGCCAGAATTGGAAAAGGGGCAAAAATCAACAGGACCCCGACGCGCCGTCCCTGACGGCGGAGTACAAGAGGCTGTGAGAGTCAAGTGGAGGCCAGGCCAGGGCTTCTTGGGCGTCCCCGGGGCCAGGGGGCGCTCCTGAGCGTCCCTTGCCTTCCAGCAGGGCGGGCGTAACCCACCGAGGTGTGCACCCCGTCCTGGAGCGAGGTGTGCACCCCGTCCTGGAGCGCTCCTGGGAGGGAGGAGGCAATGGTAGGACCTGTCCCCGAGACCAGAGGTCTCACCCGCCTCTGCTGAATAGAAGCCACTACCGAGTTTGGTCTGCAGCGGAGCAGAGGCGCCACCACCTCCGGCGCAGGAACCCCGTGCAGGCCCCGGAAACGGCACGGGGATCTCGAGGGGAGCGGACGGACTTTCAAAGCCGCAGTAAATATTCCAGTCAAAATCTGGGGAAGGTAAATCGGCCACCCCCAAAATGCAGTGCATGCAAGCAATTTCAGGATTATCCACAGTTCTGGCTCATTTGTCCACACTCCATCTGTTAGGATGGATAATCCACACTCTACATGATCTGCTGACTTCTGTGTCTCCCACCAGACGGAGAGCTCCTTGTGGAGAGGAACGTGTTTATGTTAACGTTTGTAGACGTTTGCCGCATAACTAGAACTGACGACAACTCTACTTCCCGCCACCCATCTTCAGATCCTAAGAATGTTTATTTTCCCCCTCCAAATTGTCTCCGAGATCTCTAGACTGTTCTGAACTAGCCACAGGTCTCAACAAGGCCAGACCAACATTCCCCCAAGATCATAGCATGTTGACATGAAGGACACTTCTGCTCACCCCCAGGCCAGTCTGGAGGAGACGGGGCTTCTGGCACCTGGCCCCTGAGGGCACAGCACTGTTCCTGCCCCGTGCCATTTGCTTCTTCCAGCTGGGAGGAAGAAGGCCTCGGGTCACGTAAAGAGGTCAGGGACTCTGACCACTAGCCAAGGTGTGGGGGATGAGGGCTTCCCACGCAGAGCCCTCAGTCTGGAGGTCCCACCTGAAGGAGAGATTCATTCCCTTTGATCTGCAGGAAAGCCCCAAACTCATTCACCAAGGCCCCTGGATGTGAGACCGGAGGACCCCCAACGGATGCTCACGACACGGTGGAGCCCACGTTCCTAACCTGGAGGCCAGACGGGCGTCAGAGAGCCGTGGGACCCCTTGAAACTGCACAGGATGCGCATGTGCAGGGTTTTGTTTGTATGTACACTTCTCTGGGGAAAGGGTCTCCAATCTTATCAGATCTCAAAGGGTCCAAGAGCCCCTGGAAGTTAGGAATCCCTGAGCAAAGGGAGTGTCCCCGAGGACAACAGCTTCTCTCCTGGCTGAGCAGGGAGGACCGTGGATGGTCCTGGTCTCATCACCCAGACCCGAGGGGGCCAGGCGGGGGTGGGGCACATGCTGGATATAGTCCACCCCACCCCATTGGCTGATTAGGAGCTCAGAGTCTGAGGATGGAAGCCCATCTCTTGTCATCCCTCATTGTACAGGAGCTGGGACAAGACACTGCCACCTCAGGGCCTCAAGGCCGCCTTCCATGACATGGGGGAGAAGTGCTCAGGTTGTCTAGAGATTGGCCAATTAGGCTCACAAGGTGCTTGTAAATGATTTCAATGCAGCGTGAGAACCCTTCATCGCTCTTGGCTCCCACATACATGAAAAGCCCGGCCTGGCAGGGGTGATCCTGGGCAAAGGGGGAGGCTGGAGGACCCTGAGGGAGCCAGGCTCCCAGTACCACGGGCTCCAGTGCAGCTGCGACTCAGAGCTAAGCTGGAACCAGCTTAGGACTTCATCTCTCTGCTGACGCCCCCATCGCACAAGCTCCTCATTTAAGGTCACAAGTAACCCTAGCAGCATCCGGTCCAGCCTCTCGTCTCAGCCTCGAATCCCCCCGCTCACTCCTTCTTGGTCAGCTTCAACTCTCCAAAAGTCCTTTATAATGAGTCACAAGTCCATCCTCCTATAACTCCCCCCCCACCCCGGGTACCCCAAGACTGGTTCCTTCACAGGACAGTCTTTTCCACTTTTAAATTTTTGAAAATGGTCCTCTTGTTTCCCTCAGGCAAAACATCTCCTACTTTCTAGCATCATGACTTTTCAGAACTCAAAAGATCAGTTTCAGGTTCTTGGAAGCACCGTAAAGTCTCTATATAATTTCCTTCCAGCTTTCTTAGCCTGCGGAGTAGCTGGACACATCAAGTCAACTTCTATTTACACCCTGGCCTCAGACAGCGAGGAGCAAACGCCGACTGGGGGAGCGGCTGAGACAAACAGGAGCCAAACGGACAGACAAAGGTGATTCGGAGTCAGCGGTGGGCATGGGGACCACCAAGCCCAGGGGTTCCGACTCTTGGTTTCTTTCTGAAAGACATTTGACGGTGACCGCACGCAGGGTGGGCAGAAACTCCAGTGTGGCAGCCCCGGAGGACCTGGGGACACAGGGTTACCCTGTCGCTGGGATGCCCACTACAGCCCCCCCCCCCCGGGGGGGGGGGTGTTTCTTGGGAGGACTCGTTAGAGGGAAATTCAGCTTGCTCTTTAAGGATGTGCAAGTTGAAGCAACAAATTTAACATCGAAACGGGGAACACATGGCTGGGGAGGAGGACTTCCCTGCACATCACGGAAATTCTTGACCCCGGCAGTGGAATTTGCCATTCTCGGGTTCTGTTCCTGACCTGCCGGAGCGTCCCACTCTCCAATATAATGCCGGCCTAGAGGAGACCCTCCTGTCCAGGAAGCAGAACCCACCGGGGTCCCTGGATCCCTGTCCAGGACATGGCTCCAACAAATACTCCATGAGGAGAGCTTCCCCCGGGACTGGAGGTGACATCTCAGCAGAGCCATCAGCCCAGCCTCACCCAGAGACAGCTCCCAGATCTAAATGCCTAGAAGCCGAGCCGCCCAGGCCCGCAGGCCCAGTGTCCAGGCGCTGTGCTCCTGCTCAGGGAGCCAAGAGCCCAAGTCAACGCCCAGTCTAAGCAGAGGGTCCCTGACACCACCGTGCCCAGAGCCCAGCACGGGCCTGAAGATCCCGCTCTGTCAGGTGAGGAGTCAGGAGCCACCGGTGGACGCAGGGGCAGAGGTCACTTGCGACACATGTTTGGGAAAGGAAGCCAGTGCCCAACATGTGATGGTGGGGTGCACGCCCCTCCAGCCTGCCCCGCGCCCTCCTGCCTCGGGCAGTGCTCCTTCTGGGTGCTGGGCCCTGCTGGGAGGCCTCTTCTGCAGGATGGGCGACCTCGGGCAGGAGGAGGCACCTGGGCCAGCCGGCCACACTTCTTTGCTGCCCTGTCTCGGCGGCATTCTGAGCCGGCAACTGGCCAACCTACAATTCTCAGAAACCCCAGTCTGGGGACTGGCGCCGGGTCCCTGGACCACCCAGGCCTCTGTCCCCAGCCTTCCTCTGCTCCCGGAGCCCCATTGGGCGGGATCTGAAATGCAGGCCGCAGCCATGACTGCAGCCCCAGCTCACACCCAGAAAGCTCATCTTCCTCTTTTTTTTTTTGAGACGAGATTTTAACTCCTTCCCCACCACTCCCCCGGCCCTGAAAGACTTACAATCGCCCTCCTCGGTCCTAGTACCCAGAGCCCCAAGCCGGTCTCTCCCAGGTCCCCAGAGTGGGCAGTGCCCCATCAGCTCATCCTCTGGGCGGGGGCACCTCCCCCTGCAACTTCTGAGCAGGTGCAGACTCCAAACTCCGCCAGCGATGCCACCCTCCCTGGACCCCCGGCCAGAGCCGCCGGCCTGGAGGTTCCTGGAGGGGAGGAGGCTGGGCTTGGGCCAAAGGCCTCTCAGCTGATCCCCCACCGCGGGGATCCCTCCCCTCCCCTCCCCCTCCAGGGCGCCGGCTTCCTCTTCCGGCAGGCAGGGGTTAAGCCCTTGGGGTGGGGCTGGCCGCCCGGACCCCCTCCCCAGGCCGCCCGGTCCCGCGACCCCCCGCACGCGGAAAGGCCCGGGCGCTTTCGCCCTGTCATGGCCCGGGCGCGGGGCCGGGGGGCCTGTCTCGGCCGCCAGAGGGTCCCTCCCGTCTCGTGACCCCCTCGGGGCCGCCGGTCCCCTCGTCCCCTCCCCGCCCCGCGTCGCGCCATCCCGGCCGAGCAGGAGGCGGGTCGCGCCCCACATCCCCACGGCCGCGCTAGGCCCCGCGCGCCCGGCCCGCTCCTCCCCGCCCGCGCGCGGCCGAGCCGGCCATGCAGACGGCGCCCCGGCCGTGCCGGGCGGAGACCCAGTCAGCAGGGCGGAGACCCGGTCGGCAGGGCGGCGACGGCCCCGCGCCCCGGCCCCCGTACCGCGATCACGTTCACGAAGGTGGTCTTGCCCGAGTACTGCAGCCCGACCAGCGTGAGCTCCATCTCCTCCTTCCAGAACAGGGCCTTGAACCAGTCCAGCAGCTTGTTGAACAAAGCGATCATGGTCGCGGCGCCCCTCCCGGTGCGGCCCGGGTCCCGCTGCTCGGTGCGGGCGGAGCTCAGCGCGGCGCCGACGACTCGCGCCCGGAGCGGCTCGCCGATGGGTGTGGCTTCCGCGCCCTCCTGCTCCTCCCGCTCCTGCTCCTCCTCCTGCTCCAGCCCCTCCTCCACCTGCTCTCCCTCCCGCTCCTCCTCCACCACCGCCCTCCTGCGTCCCGCTCATGCTCCAGCGCGCGCTCCTCCCCCGGCGCTGGGGTCGGGGGCGGGTTTCGGGTTAGGGCCGGACCCACAGCTGGCGTCGGGGGCGCTTGGGGAAAACAGTCTGATCCTCTGTTTCCCTTCCCGAGCTGGCGCGCCCTGGCATCCCCTCGCTTAAAAGACCGTGGGCCCGAGGTGGGTGAGGTCTCCGTCATGCGGGAACATGTGCGGGGCGGAGAAGGGTGGTTCTCCCACGTTCCAGGACAGGAGAGAGATCTCTATGAAAGAGAAACTTTTTGTCCCCTAAATCCTTGCCTCCCAGCATCTCTGGGTACCAGGTCCCACCCTCTCAAAATGCTCCCAGCGGGAAGTCACCGCGTCTGGGCGGGTTTCGATGCGCCATCTTGGTTTGTAAACCGCAGTGTGCCTGAACCACTTATTTGGGAAGCCTCTGGTCCAAGGTGAAATGAATGTTTGGGTCTGATGCTGATTTTCGCTAGGATCACCCAGATACTTAAGATAAAATCCTGCTGGCGGGGAGGGGGGCCGTCTCCAGTGAGGAGGATCTGCGGCAAATGGGTAAGTTGGCCTGTTCTGGGAAAAACCAAAATTTTCTCCCAGAGGAGAATTGATGGTGGGAGGTGCCCCTAACCCCAGGGCCCGCTGACCCCAGCTGGCGGTACCCCGACTTCCCAGGCTTCAGGGCAGTCCCCGCCCCATGCTGGGTGCTCCTGAGTGTTTGTTGTTCATCCATGGAGAGTGTTGCTTTAGTCAAAGGTGCATAAATGGTCAGTGTCAACCGCACCAGTGTCAATGGCCCCAGGATGAGCCCAGAGCAGCAGACAGAGGCCAAGGTGGAGGGGTCACAGAGCCTTGGCTTAGCATAATGCTCTGGATTTTTTGTGTCGTCCTTCTATTTTGCTCTAAGTCTCTCTCTAGCTCCTAAGGGTCACCTCTGCCCCGTTTCCTAAATTGACTCCAGGTTCACTTGGTTTTATGTGTCCCTGGAAGGGCTAGAAGGTTCCATGCCCCGGGGAAGGGCCTGCAGCCTGCTCCTGGTCTATGGATTTTCTCTCTCTATTGCTGTAAAGGGGCTCCAGATGCCTGAGAAGATGGAAAGAAGGAATGAATCAGCCATCCCAGAAGCCTTTATTTTCCCACATGGCTGCTTTTCCAGAGGCGCACTCTCTAAGTTCTGGAACAGGCTGGGGCCACAGCGCCCGGGGTGGGGAGCCTGTGCAGTTGCTGCCCTTCTGGCTGGGTCCGAGCTCTCTGCCCAGCCTCCCGGGCACAGACTGTGGGTGCCCCTCAGAGGGGTTGGGGAGGGTACAGGTATGGGGAGCCCCCTACCGGAGCTGGAAGGAGGGAGGCGCTCAATAAGGCCCTGCGGGAACATGAAGAAAATGAGCCTCGGTTTCAGTGCTGTGTGTTCCTTGGAAGAGATGTCATAAATGAGGAGGCCCAGCTGTTCTCCAGCTCCAGCTCCTCAGGGGTCCACAGAGAACTGGCACGGGCAGAGGCAGACCCCAGGGGCTCTGTGCCTGCAGGAGGGGTGCCTCCCTCTCCCCATGGGCAGCCCATCTTGGCTTCACGGATGACGGCTTTGATGGCTTCCTGGGGTGTGGACATCAGCCCTGAGATAGATCTGGGGTGCCCTGGAAATTGTGTTGATGCCGAGATGATGAGGGGAGTTAGTTCTCTGGGGTAGACTGTGCGGGGTCCCGGTTTGGTCTGAGCTCCCAGCTCTGCCCCACATGGCTTAACTCAGACTGTTCCTGGAAACAACCACGCTCTCCAGGTGTGCTCTGTGCACGCAGGGGGCAGAGGGCCGTGGGGTGCCCATTATCTAAAACCAGGCCGTGCTCTCCGCCTCCTCCTCTCTCCTCTTTCTTCTGGACTTCCTGGATGCCCAGGATGTCTTCTGAGGTCATGGAAGGAAGACAGAGGATGCTGGGCCTCCCTAGGGAGCAACTGAGGTGAGTGGCCGGCCACTATGGAGGTGGGACAGCCCTCTGGGCCTCTGAGGGTCCCCACACTTTCCCTCTTCCAGAAATTTCAGCTGCTTGGCCCGTTTTTTTCTGTCGCCTGCCCCCAGGGACATGAGTGGGCGCAGGGGAAGTCTGGGTCCCTGTTCTCTCTGGGGGGTATCCACCTCTCGCAGATGTGGAGTGAGGAAGCACAGCGTCACTGCTGGGATGTCGAGAACGTGGCCAAAGTCAGGACCAGGCTGATCCCAGCTCTGGCACTTGGCCTGTACATGGGCAGGGTCATGGAGAACGACCTTGGGGTCACTCTCTTGCCGGCCCCAGGAAGGGGATACAGCTGGAATGGCTTCTAGGAAGTTCTCTGATTGTTTTCCCCGTGAGGCAGCAAAGCACTTAGGTGTCCATGTCATAGACGAAGAGACTGAAGCTCACAGAGGGTTTGAGAGAAGACCAGACCCCTGGGCTTCTATCTCAGACCTGTTGTCAACGCCACCTCCTATCTTTAAGTTCAGAGGGACGTGGGAATTTGCCCCTAGTGTCCACGAGAGGAAGGAGAGGACTGGCCAGTGGTGAAGACCTGCACTCCGGCCTCGGTCCTTGCTGGTCAGCTTCCTGTAACCACACACGCTCACTGAGGGGGCAGCCTCTTCCCATGCGCACCCAGGAGGACCCTAGGCCACAAAGCCCTCTTTCCCCAGACCCACCTTCCCAGGCCTGGGAGAAGTCGGCGCCTGGGCTGGTGGAGGGCGTCTGGGGTCAGGGGCTGGGCTCCCCCGGCAGCTGGGCAGCGTACAGGGCCAAGGTGTGGTGCAGGAACTGGTACTGCTCCGTGGTCTGGATCATCCCGCCCCTGGGAGGAGAGGCACACAGACCTGAGCGGACGAGGGTCGGCTCGGCCGTCCTCGCTGTCCTCCAGGGAGAGCCTGACATTCCCCAAAAATCTGTCAGCTCCTCCACATACATTCATCCTCTGCCTCCTGCTCCTTCTGGCTGCCCCTCAGCCCTTCCCCACGAGGAAAGCCCCCTGCCACTTACCCAGGGCTGAGCCCAAGGACTGGCTGTGCCAAGGAGGAGATGCCCCCCCATGCCCAGCACTTGGTCTTCTCTAACCACCAGCTCCTGGATAGAAACAGCCCCTGATTCCTCAGACCAGGCCAGGGATGTCCCTGAGCCTAAGGTTTCCTCTTTCCAATAACCTTGAAAGTACCAATAATAATTCCGTACATTTGTCTAGTAGGTTCTCATGTTTCCCAAACACTTTCACATAAGTTAACTCATTCCTTACAACAGTTTTTTGGGGGGATGGGGCCACTATTTCTCTCTAGATAAGAAAGAAGGGCCCAGAGAAATTCAGTGACAGCTCAGGGAGGCGTGAGTCAGAATTTGCACCCTGGTCCCTGTCTCCAAAGCCAGTGAGCGTCTGTGCACTTCCTGTGGCCGCCTGGTGTCTAGAACCAGCCACAACCCTTTCCGCTGCCTTTCCCCTGAGTAGGGAATTTAGAAGAACCAAGACGAAAACAAAAAAGATCGAAGGCCCGGGGAAAGCCACAGAACGGCGTCTTTAGTCCTAAACCCCAAGCTAAGATTCTAGATTGAGATTCTCTCCTGGGTGTTAATCACAAAAGAAATAGGTCTTTAAGCAAAAGGGGCCCCTTCCTTTCTCGCAGGAAGTGCTCAGCGGTGGGCGTCTGTGACTGCTCTGACCCCGGGAGGCACTGATGCCGCTCGCTCGTTAATAGTCTCGGTGCTGTTTACCTCCGTGGACCCACCTGTCCAGCCGCAGTTGGCACACGATGCCCAGAATGTCTACTTCCCCTCGGGCCTTCAGTTGTTGACATCCAATTCGGGTGGCAATGAAACAGCCGGTCCGGCCAATCCCTGCACTGGACGTAGCCAGGGAGCGAATGGGGGGTCACGGGAGAACAGGGAACATGGGGGGTCAGGTGAGCGGGGAACGTGGGGGCCGGGCCCCCAACCATAGGGAAAACAGTAGGAGCTAAGGGCACTGTGTTTGGGCGGAGGACATGGGGACGGAGGAAGGTGGCAGTGCCTCCACGGGTCACAGCTTTACACTGGAGGAGGCTACATTGTACCCGCCTCATTAAACAGATTCCAGGTCGCCCTTGGTCCTTGTGCAGGCGTGAGGAGCTCTCCTCGCTTGGCAGTGCACAGCAGTTTCCAACTGACGGTGCTGTGCTGGGCCTGCTGACCCCTGAGCCCCTTATCTAACCGCCACTTCCTCCCCGCAGACACGTCTTCACAGCTGCCCACACTCAGCCCTGTCCCCAGCCGGCTCCTCCCCACAGTCCTCTCCACTCTGCTGTCTTGTCCTTTATTTCAAAGCCTTCTCCTTTCTTAGGAGCTTTCCCGTGCACACCCCTGATGGAGGCGCCCCGTGACTCCCGGCACTCACGCCCCTGTGGGGTGGGGAGCCCTTGCTGTCTGCACTTCTGTCTCTCTGTTCCGTTAGGATCTGCCCCAAATGGCTTCCTGTTTGCAGCTTGTCCCCTGTGTCACCCCCTAGTCCACCTCAATATACTTGATATGCTTTAGCCAAAGTATTCTTTTCAAGTGGCAAATCCAAGTTTCTTAGCCCATCCTATGAGGTCCCTCACCACCTGGACTTCACCCACCTTCCAGACCCATCTCTCGTCACTGTCCCTACCACATCACTGCCAAGCACCCACTCTCTAATTTACTCCCAGCAAAGTGTCCCCCTTTACATTTCATCTCTGGGCCTTTGCACATGCTGCTCCAGCAGCCTAGAGCACTTTCCCTTTCCCCTCTTCACTTTTCAGGTCTTAGCTTAGAGGTCCTTCCTCCTGGAAAGCCACTTCTGGCCAAAGTCTGGTGGGGCGACTTGGTTCTGTGCTGTGCACACAGCCTGTCACAGCTCTCATCCTCTGTGTGTTTAATTGTGTTATCTGCTGTCTGTTCCACCAGACTCTATACCCGTCAGGCCAGAATCCTGTCTCCTTAGCATCGAACACCATGCCTGACAATAGCAGGTTTCCAGTAAACGTTTGTTGAATGAATGAATGAGTTCCCTGACAGCAGGGACCACGTTTATTTCCTCCCCCAGCAGCCTGGGGGCTTCCTGATCTTCCCTCCCCTCTTTGGACTGTGCCTGGATGTCCAGCCCAGAAGACCAGGTTCTGCACCAAGGAGGGAAGAAGAACAGAGCGCTGGCTGGATGACCGAGAGGCTCCTGTCCCAGTGAGAACTGGGCCTGCCCGACTGCTCTGCTTGGAGCCCTTCCCAGGAGAGACCCCGTGGAAGGGGGCCTGGCCACGGGCTGCGGTGGAGGGAGACGCCACATACCTGCAGTGGACCACGATGGGCCCGGTGTTGGCGGCCGTCTCTGGGCTCTCCTCCACCTCGGCCACCAGGCGCAGCAGGGGCCCCGCTGACTCGGGGGTCTGGTGGTCAGGCCAGGCCGAGAAGAGGATGTGCTTCACAGACCGGTGCTCCTCCTGGTGCTGGGGTGGGGACAAGGCTTGAGAACCGGGGTCGGGGGGGCACACTGCCCCCCCCTTCTCTGTGCCAGAGGAGGGTGAGGGCTGGAGTTCTCCGTGGGGCAGCCACGGCCCCGAGCAGGTCATCGTACCCCACCATTCCCCCCTCCGAACACTGGAAGGAGCACTGTCAGGCGAGAGCAGAAGGACCCTAGTTCAGGGCCTGCCTCTGACACCGACTAGCACGTGACTTTGGGCAAGTCCCTTAATCTCATTTTCTTCACCCAGAAAGTGGGGACAGTGCAGTGGTATTGGTTTACTTCCCAGGATGCTTGGAGGGTAATGCGTCGATAGAGAAATGCTTTGAAAAGCATAAAGCGCTCTACAGTGGTATGGGCTGTTTAAGGCACTTTTATGTGCGCCCCTGTACATCTCTGTGGACCTCCTGTCGCTCCTGGGGACCCCGGCTCTCCTCTCCTGGCCCATTCAGCAGACATGGATGGTTCCTGGTGGCTCCTACTGGGTTTGGTGGCTCTGCCCTGTTTGACTGGAGGCTCCCTGAGGACAGCGCCCTTGTGTGTCTTCCTTCTGGGCCTCAAGCACTTCTCTTAGGTGTGGGTTCAAGAAGGTTTAGATCTGAGTTCCAGAGAAGTGGGGGGTGACCTGACCAGGCCTGGCCCCAGAGGGTGGTACCTGGATGGAGAGCTGCCGCACGGTGTATTCTGGGTGCTCTTTCACATCCTGGACGCGAATCCGAAAGGGTCCGTAGGTGTCCTCTTCCGTGGGCCAGTAGAGGACACATTTCTGGGAGGGAGGGAGGGAGTCAGAAGGGGGAAGCGTCCATCAGCTGGAGCAGGGACTGGGGGGTCATTAGCACCTGCTGGGGGCTCCAGAGCTTGGCGCCTGCAGATGAAGTGCTCGCCCGTCCTGTGTTCCGGCTGTGCTAGCCTCCACAGGTGCATCTCAGGGACTTTTCTGAGAGCTGCACGCTGGGCCTGGCTACAGGTGGTCTCAGCCACCAGGGAGCCCCTGGTCTTGAGCGGCCCAGAGCTGGGGCGTGTGCGTGGTGGAGCATAGCCCTTTCTGGGGTCCCCAGGGCTGTGGTCTGCCTCTTACCTCCTTGCTCTCTCGGAGCTGAGTGAGCATGACAATGAGTGACACTTCTTCCTGCCACACCATCTCCCAGAAGTCCGACACGGTGTTGGGCATGGGGCCCTGGGTGGCAATGTAGGCCTTCTCCTGCCCGCCGTATCCCTGGGGGGTGCGCAGAAGGGACAGGAAAGCAGTGAGTGTCCCAGACTCTGCAAGTCCTAGGACCAGGCTGAAGCTGTGAACACGCACACCTGGACACACATGCACCAAAAGCACACACCGGAAGCCACGTGGTGGGAAGGACACAGGCTCTGGAGTGAGGAACAGCTGATTCCAAATCTACGTTCTTCTGGTCTCTGGCTGTGCCACCGTGAGCAGCTCACCCAGCTCTGTAGCCTCAGTGTTCTCATCCGTAAAGGGGGCATAATATCTATCTTGCATGAATGTTGTGCACATTAAATTGAAGAAAGAACATTGAGAGTCTAGCATGGATCAGGACCTCTGTACCATGTGCCCCTTCCTCCCCTGCTTTATACTATTGCAAAGTGAGAAAACAGTGTGTCTGTTGAATGAATGTTTCACTTTTGCATATTACTTGTATACATTTAGTAGCAAGATGTGGTGCCCACTTGCCAGCTCTTGTTCTCCGCTTCAGAATCCCCAGCTTCCTGCTCCTCAAGAGGATGCAGGAGCACCTGTCCACTTGGTTTCTGCTGCCAAGGGGAGAACACGTTCCTCACGGCGTCCCTGGCGAGCGACTTCTCATCTCGGCCCGCTGTCCTGCCCACTTTGAACCACTAGAGAGCGCTGCCTTACATCTATTTGGGGCCAACGGAGGTGGGAAGGGAGGTGGAGCTGCCTTCGGGTTCCTACAGCTTGATGTTAAATCATCTCCACAAAGAGGGGCTGCTCGGGGGCCATTTAAGGCCGGAGAGAGAGGAAAGGGGGACAGCGGGGAGCTCCCGTGGGTGCTGGCACATGCCATGCAGACCTCAGAGAGGCTGGCGATTGGGTTCAACAATGCCTGCTCCTCCACCTTTACAGGTCGGCATGGAGGAGGTGACAGGGCAGGGTAAGGAGACCGGGTGGTCTCTCCTTTTCAGGTTGTTTGACATCTGCTCTGTGTTCTTGGTTGGTGTCTCAGGCCCTGTTCGGTGTCCGTGCCAGCTTGGTAGGGCCAAGGAGGCCATGAGTCGGGGTCAGGAAACCCAGGCACCCGAGCCGCCAGCTGCAGCTGGCAGATTCTCTGTGGGCCTCTTCAAACACAGCTCGCCCCCATTCCTCGCGCCCCTGCCACAGCCAGGCCACTCACCCGGACGTAGTTGGCGTTGATATAGTCTCCATCCTCTTGGCTCTGTGCCCGGCCTAGACAGACACGGCTCTGGGGATCTAGGAGGTAGAAATCAGGGGAAATCAGAGGCCAAAAGGTAACCACTGCAACTCCAGCGGGGCCGAGAAGAGCAGGTGGCCCGGTACCCACTGGATGACTTTACAGACAGTGAGGAGCCGCAGGATGTTTTCGAGCAGTAGAGTGACGCGATCCAAGTGGCATGATTTGGGAAGAGTGGGGGGGGGGGGGGTGCTGTCCAGCCTGGACCAGCGAGGAAAGGCAACGGAGACGCCAAAACCTAACGGGATGCTGTGGTGGTGTGCTAGCCTTGAGGTCAGTGAGGCTGGAGAATAGGGTTGTGCCCATAGGAGCAGAGAACGGGATGTTGTGGAGGGAGAATGTTTTCTGATGGTGAATGCAGGATTCAGATGATTTGTCTGAAGTCGTGATGGAGAACCGGCCTTAGAACCCGGGTTTCCTGCCACCACTGGGGGTGTCAGCCTCTCCCACTGCAGGCGAGGGCTTTCTCCAGTCCAAGCAGGATGAAGAAGCTGGCTTGTGAGGACAGGAGAGGTGAGGCGAGGAGAGGAGCGGAGCGGAGAAGGGGCTCGCTCTCCCAGCGCCAGCCTGTTCCGGGCAGAGGTACGCAGGGGGCCAGGGCACCTCAGGCTCGGGGACCTCCCCCTCCCTGGCTTCAGGCTGGCCCTAATTAGGCCAAGAGCAGGCTGCTCCCTCTTCCTCCAGCTGGCTGAGCGCTGACAGCCCTTGACCCAGCCGTGCAGGCAGAGGACCGGGACCGAGGATTCGAATGCAGTGCGAGCAGAGAGCTGAGGCCTCGGCCTGGCCCCTGGCCGTGCAGAGGTGAATTGCCAGATAAGGCTGCCGTGAGGGAGGAAGGGGAGAGAGAGGGAGAGTCCCCAAGGACTCTTCCTCCCGCTGAACAACAAGAGGTGCTGATGCCCCGGTCTGCCAATCTTGCAGGGTCGCCTTCTTATAGCTCCGTGACCCCGGTCTCCAGCCTGTCACTGCTCTCTCGCAGACCCTGCCCTGCCTCCATGGAGTTTCTTAAAGCCCTCTCTTGGGGAGCTGTCCCAATGGCAGCTCTTCACTGCAAACCTTTGCTGGGCGTTTCCCATGGGGAAGAGGAGGAAGAAGGTTTGGTGCAACGAGCTGTGCAAGCTTGGGCAAGTTATGCAACTTCTCTGAGACTCAGTTTCCTCGTTTGTAAAATGGGGATAATGACACCATAATACCGACTTCATGGGGTCCTTGTGAGCAGTGAATTACTCTAGGGGACGCTGAGCATGCCTGGCCACGGGAAGCATCTGCACAGGAGAGTGCCTGTCTCCTCGCTGGGGTTATGGTTACTGCTCCTCCTGCCCCCGCACAGGCATGGTTTTGGAATTTCTCTGCTGAAAGAAGATGCTCCAGGGCAGGTGGCTCATCCCTGTCGAGGGCTGTGTATCTGGCCTTTGGCACCTCTCCAGCCCCAGGGACAGTACCGTCCCCTCGGATCCCAGCCACGGTGCTTACTTGGCAAGATGGTCTTGTATCGGTCCTTGGAGGCGTGGCCAGGAATGTCCAGGTCTTCAGGGCTCACAAAGTTTGGGGGGATCTTCTGGCAGGAGGAGGGAACAGTGAACACCCGTCCCCAGGCTCCCCACCCCTTCCACCCTCGTCTAGCAGAGCTGGGCCGGCGGCTCCCTCCTGGCAGGTCAGGATGAGGTGGAGGGCTAAGGAGAGGGCAGGTGCGGTCTACCCCCCTGAGCCCTGGGGTTCTCTTTCCTAAGGGCCCAAGGAGGAGACATGCCCGCAGGGCCCAGGGCAGAACGGTGCCAGCTGCCTCTGACTCAGAGGGCAGAGGGGCTTGGGGGGACCCCGAGTTCTTACCAAGAATTCCTCTTCCAGTTGCTTGGGGCTGGGCGGCTGGTGCTGCAGGGCCCAGCGGGTGAGGGGGTGTCCGGCTGTGCGCAGGAAGTGTAGGGTGACCTCCCGGGGTGTGTTCACTGAGCAGATGGGCTCCACAGCCCCCAGGGACCGCACGTCCAGCATCAGAGCGACGTTGGAGCCTCGCCTGCAGGCCCAGAACCAGGGTCCAGTGAGCGCCCAAGCCCGCGGGCTCTTCTCAGTTATTAGGTTGTGGGGCCTGTCCGAGGACGTGGCTGCTTATCGTCCCCTTGACCCCGAGGCCCCGTGAAGTTGAGGGTTCCGGCCCCTGCTGCCTGTCCTTCTCCTTTTGTCAGCCAGAACAGGGCAGCCAGGAACCCCACTGCTGCCTCCCTCTGCCCACCTCTGCCCACCCCCGACCCGGCCCCTAAAGCTTGCACCCACATCCAAACCCAAGATGGCCCTGCTCTGGGGCTGCTCAGCCCATCCTGGTGGATGTGAAACTTCGTGCCCCAGACAAGTAAAGGGCACGTAAACGATGAGCAAGCGAACACATCTGGTCTCTTTCTCAGGTTGGTGTCAACAGCCCAGGGCCCTCTGGACTCAGCTGTCGGAGCCCGAGGGGCAGATGGCGCTGGGGGCTGGGAAGGCCCCCTCCCACGACAGATCTCACCTCTCCTGCAGCCGCACATGCTTCTTGGCTGGCGCTTTGGTGGGTGGAGGCTGGGTCATGGCTGCCTCCAAAGACGAGGGCGGTGCCTGTGCTCTGGAGGGCCCCCCACGGGCCTGGACCATGCTGGGGTGGGTGCTGGGCCCAGGGGAGGCTCACTCAGCCATGGGGTTCGCCTGCAAGACAGGGCCCCTCAGCTACTGACCTCGGGCCTGCCCGACTGGCCAGAGGAAGGCACCCAGGCCCAGGCTGGCCTTCTGCCCCCCGGCACTGGTTTTCACTGGGCGTGTCTTCTGTTCCCCAGGCAGTGGTGTCATTCTCACTGGGGGAAGGCCAGGATCTCCACAACAGGGGGACCCAGGGCGGCAGGCAGTGTTGGGTTAGAGCAAGGGTTCCAGATTGGGGGTGAAGATGGGAAAGAATCCAGAAGGAGGCAGAGAGGGGAGAAGAGGCTGCTGGAGCCCCAAGTGTGTTCCTGGAGGACACACAGCCCTTGTGTTCTGTGTCAACCAGAGGGAGGCCCACAGAGCCTGTCTAGGTTTAGCCAGTGGGCCTTGTCTGAATGGGGAATTTGAGGCCTCTCGCAGCATTGGGGCTGGTCGGGGACCCAGGCATGCCGGGCTGCTGGCCCCCCACGGGACCCGCTCCTAACCCTACCCCTCCCAAGTTCATCCTGGCATCTGGGGTCTCTGTCCAGGGGGTAGGCTGGGGGTGTTTCCTTCCTCCTCTGCCCATCCCCCCGATCTCCCGCCTCTGCAACCGTCACAGGAAATGGCCTCACCAAGCCCTTGGGCGACAGCGCATGGTGAGGCGACAGCTGGGGGCACGCAAGGGGGCACAGAGGTGGTGGGGCCACCTCCTCCCGGGGGACAGCCCCCACCTCCGGGGTCACAGCTCCCCAGGTGAAGGGGGTGTCAGTCGCCACGCCCGCTGGGATGGAAGTGAGGGGAGAGTGTGGCCCTGCAGATGCGCGTGGTGGAGGGAGGCCCCCCCAGGAGCAGGAGGGGGTTCTTCAGCCTCTGCTCTCCTGCCGCCCCCTGCCCTGCCCCTCGGGGACGTCAGCCAGGTCAGCACCCATTCCCCAGCACTGTGGCCCCCGACGCGCCCTCTCGCACCCGCTCCTTGGGGATGCCCTCCCGTCACCCCAGGGGTCCGCAGCCCCGGGGCCTGGGACTCCTCCTCCCCCATTCAGGTACTTACTGAAGCAGCTGTGTCCCCCAGGCTACCTCTTGCCAGCTGTCTGTCTGTCTGTCGGTCTGTCTTTGAGGGCTGAGGAGGCTTCAGGAAGCCAGCTTCCTCCCTCAGCCCCTCCTCGCTGCCACCCACGCACACCCCAGCTGCATGCTGCCCTCCTGCGCCTGCCGCTGCCACCAGGGGTCGGTGCCTCCTGCCTGTGCCCCTCTGGGGCGGGCTGGCCTCGTCCCAGCACCTTCGCCATGGGCCCAAGCCCTGCTGCCTGGGAATGGGTGAGGGGCGACCACGCAGGTGCCCCAGCTCCCAAACTCTCCTCCTTCTGCAGCGTTCCTGTGGGCCTCTGTCACATCCAGCCTCTGCCTGCATGCTGGGCAGAGCTCGGCTGACCCCCGGCTCCAGGCTGTCCCACCAAGAACCCAGGTTGCTCCTGGTGAAGCCGACCTTGGCCGCAGATGAGTCTCCACTGCTCTGCTTCGGCCCCAGAGCCTTGCCCTGGAAGCCCTTGTCCTTTCCGCCATGGGACTTCACAGGGAGCACGGCTGCGCCTCCCCAGAGCGGAGGTGGGCGCAGACCTGAGGTGGGGTGGGGAAGAACAGAGGCAGCAATCCTCGCTCCCCGTGGGAAAGGAAGGCCCAGGCCAGGCCGGAAGGTCATCCCAGGCCTGCGCCCCACCCCAGCTCTCAGCGGCCGCTGTCTGAGACGGTCCAGCCAGCAGGGAAGCAGGCGGCAGAGACAGCCTGACGGACAGTCTGGGGGCCTTTCCCCGGCTCCCAGCCCCTTCCAGGCCTCCTCCCAGAGCCCCGACCTCTAGGTAGAAGACTTACCGAGCGTGGACAGTCTCTGGCCCTCTCTCCAGGGGCCTCCCATGTCTTCTTTGCCGCTGGGGCGCCTGCATGCCTGGGGTCCGGGGAGTTGCCCCCAAGTCCAGACTCTACTGCCCCCCTCTCCCCTGCTGCCTGGGCTCGGCGGGCCCCTTGCTGGCCAGCAGCCCAGAGGTTCATGCTCTCTGCTCGTCTCCTTTCACCTTGCAACGTTCCAAACGCCCTTCCACCCGGCCCCCGACTCACGCGATCCCTGTCCTCGCTCTGCCTCCCACTTCTCTGATTCAGCCGTCAGACGGTGACAGCAAAGAAGAAATGATGTACAATAGGCACAGGGGTGGGCACGCGCAGGGGGCGGTGGGGAGGGGCTGGCCTTCCACTGGCCCGTCGGGGAGGAGGGCTGAGATAAAGGACAGGATGACCTGTGGAGCTCTGGCGGTGGGCACTGGGACAAGCCCCTGTCTGAGCCTGGCATCCGTGCTCCCCTGGGGGTGGGGGGCTTCCCTGAGAGCAGAGCTGGTGTCCGGGACGGGGAGAGAGGGCAGGAGTCTGGGAATGCCTGCTCTCCCTGTGGGAAGTGACTGAGGTTGGCCTCGGCCTCCACCCCCCCACCCCACCCCCACCCCACCCCCAACCCGCTGGTGTTTCCACTAGTGGATAGTGGGGCCCTGGGGATCAAAGAGGGGCAGGAGGGGATGGGAAAGAGGGCCACCCCCTCTGGGCCAAGCTGCTGGTTGTTATCAAGAACAGGAAGCCAGGATACCACAGGGGTGGGGACGAGGAAGTGGGCAAAGCCCTCGCCCCTCTGGCCCACGAGGGCCCCCTAGGTTTCCCTGTCTGAGGCTTATTGGCTGAGGGCATAGCCCTCCCCTCACGAGGCTGCGGTTTGAGGAGCTGGAAGCTGAGCTCTTGGGTGGAGGGCAAGGAAGAGGGGGCAGGAGACGGGGAAGGTGGTTGGGTGGGGGTCACGGTGGGGCATCTGCAAGACCCTGAGGAGCTCCCAGTGACCTTGGGTGCATTTGGGGAGGAGGCATAGCCATCCCTTGCCTCCTGCCCGCTCCCTCTCTCTCTTCTGCTGAGAAATGCTGGACATCTGCTGAGGTGTGACCAGGGGAGGCACCACCCACAAGCCTCAGATGGGACAAGACACGTGTCATCGTCCTGCAGCCTGGGACATCTCTCTGCCCTCTCTGGGGTGGACTCGGCCCCATCCAGGCTTCTGGGAGGGGGGTGGGGAGGCATAGAGGGCCCTGGGAGTGACTCCCCCTCCAGAACCTTCCCGGTCTCTGGTGTGGAACCGCCAGACAGCTCTCAAACCTTCGTCACTCGGATGGATGATCTGCCTGCCAGCGTTGGGACTTGGTCCCAGCCACCCTCGACTCCAGAGAAAGTGCATCAGTCCTCGAAAGCCAGGAGGACCTGCCAGTCTGCACTGTGGCTTCTTAGTTGTATGACCCTGGGGAAGTGACAGAACCGCCCTGAGGCTGTATCCTCATCCGTCCTCCCTTCCCAGGGGTGAAGCCAGCGCCTGCCTCTTGTCAGGAGTTCTGAGTCCTGTGAAGTGTCTGCACCGACCCGACGGTGCTCAGGAGCCATCGGCTGCCGGGGCTGCTGTGGGAGGGGGGCCGGGGCAGCGTCTGGGTGTGAGTCTCATCTCTCTGCAGACCCCTGTCCCCACTGCCCACCCTCTCCAGCCAGCCTTCAGGGAGGGCTGCCCAGCACACCGCCTCCCTCCCCCAGTCACTCCCCAGTCCCAGGGCTGCGAGCCACACCTCCCTGTCCTCAGTGTGAGGAGCCCCTCAGAGGGGCGGGTTATCCGGGATTCTCAGAAGTCCTTGCTCAGCACAAGGGAGCAGGCCAGGCTGCTGCCAGCCCAGTCAAAGGCTGCCACCCTATAAAATTCCAAAGGGGGATCTCGAGGACAGGGTCAGTCGCCAAGGCCAGGACTCCCGGGTCCTGCACACTCCCTGTGTCCTGTCCCCCTCCTTGGCCTTCCCCCTTCCTCTCTGGAGAAGCCCTAGGCTCCCAGATCCTCCAACCCCCCCCAACTCCTGGCCCAGCCCCGCCGGCTTCCCCCAGTGTGTCCCTGCTGTGTGGGGGAGACAGAGACACAGAGAGCCGGGACCTGGGGTGGGGGGGCCTCGCCCAGGAGGAGTCAGGGGGACGTGGGAGGAGTCTCACAGTGAGTGGGGCAGAGAAGTGCTGTTAGGAACGTGGGATGAGCCTGGGCCGGCAGGGGGCAGGGAGGCCCCTGGGCGTGTCCTGGGGTCCTATCTCTGTGGGCCACCCGGAATGCCCAGCCCTCTCCCGACCCAGTTTCCATGACCACTTCTGGGTGCCTGCTGGTGAGGGGGCTTTCCCCTACCTAGCCCCCCAGCCGAAAGACCAGTCACTCAGGCCAGTTGGGCACCAGGGGAGCCAGGGCAGCCTGCTGGGAGCTCCAGCGAGGAGCCCCGCTCTCTGCCGGGTGGCTGGACCTGGTCCCCGTCAGGAGGACTTTAGGACAGAATAGAGTCTCTCCCTCTCTCTCAAGCCCAGAGCTGGCAAAATGGGCATCTGTTCCCCAGCAGGGCCTTTTCTTCCCAGGGGAACCTCCTGTCCCCCCTGCCCCTCCTTGATGTCCCTGGATGCCCACACATGCACATTCATCCAGATAGGTGTGCGCACCCTCATGGATCGCCGTCCACACACATGCCCAGGCTGCCGGCACACGCGTGCACAGCTCCTCGCAATCCTTCTGCCTTCCCACAGCCTGGTCAGCGGGCCCTGGGCCTCCCTCTCCAGTGACCTTCCCCAGAGCGTGGGAGGAGGACTGGGAGACTGGGCAGTCCATGCCAGCCCACTCCTCCTGCCTGGTGGTTATCTTCCCCAGCGTGGGGAGGCCTGACGCAGGCCCGGGGAGAGCCGGTCAGGGGCCTGGGCCAGCCGCAGGAGAGCCCAGGCAGGCTCACATTTGGGAACCAGGACATCTGGACCCATCCCCTGCCCTCCTCTGCCTCCGGGCTGGCTCCTTCTAGAAGGAGTCAGTAGGTGCTCCGAGATCTGGGGAGGAACCGGGGTTCACCAGGCAGAGGGTGTGGGTTTGTCTGTGTGAGCGGCTGCTGGAGGGGACTTAGCCCGTGGGAGGTTGTTTGCTGAGTGGAGAGGCCTGGGCTGGGGGGGTCTGTCGCTTCTGTCAGAGCCTTTCTGCACCCTCCCTGAGCCACCCTCCCGTCCCCAAGGCGGCCCCAGGCTGGCAGGTGGGTCTTCGCTGTCCACAGGATGAGCTACGGAGTCTGCATGGTCCCCTCTTTGTGGGAACTCTTGGGAAGCGTCTGAGTCCCCCCTTACCTGCAGCCACGTCTTGCTGCATCTCTTCTACTTAGATTCTGAATTAGGATGTCCCACCCCACTCCCTGCCTTCACTGGGGCTGATGGGGACACTACGAGAAAGAGCACAGTGAGGTGCCCCCAGGTCAGGCGGGATGGGGGGCAGCTCAGCCAGACTGGGACCTCCTCCCTCTCACGTCAGTTTTCCTAGTTTCTCTCCCCCTACCTCTTTTGAAAGAGCACATGTGTGCACAGATACACATGTGCACACACACACGGCCTAGAAAATCTGATGAGTCTGCAGGCCGGAATTTCCAGGCCCCCATCCAGGGGCCAGTGGGCGGCTCTGAGGTTTGGGCTGGGTGGAGCAGGGCGCGGCAGGCGGCCCCTGGGTCTGGCCTGAGCTGATCTCTGTGCAGCCTGTCCTCCCACAGGGCTGGCCCTGGCTCCCACAGAAGGTGTCTGGGGTTCAGAGTCTCTCCACCTGCCTGTTTTCTGCAAATTTCCCCTCTCCACTTCCTGAGTTAGTGTCTGAGTCCTGGCTTCTTTCCCAGGGCCCGGAACCTCCTTCTCCTCCTTCTCTTCCTGTTCTCCCTCCCTTGCATCTGTCTTGGGGGGCCACACAGTGGGCAGCTCGAGGTGAGGAGCTGTCTCTAGGCAGGGGTGAAGCCTCAACCCCTCCGTCCTCTAGGCCGGGCCCCAGGTGGGCTCCCCCGGCCTTCGCAGCACCTGCCACCAGGTGGGGGTGGGGGATGGGGAGGGCATCTCTATCGAGGAAGGCAAGCACAAACCCTAGGGACGTGAGGGGCTCCTTGGAGCGTTCTGAGCTGAGAGGATCCCAATGTGGGGGCTCAGAGCAAGGTTTGCCATCTCTGCTCAGTGGGACCAGAAGGCCCAGGTTCAAGTCCAGCTCCTCTGCTCACAGGCTCGGGGCCCCGGGCTGGGCTCTCCCCTCTCTGGGTGTCAGCCCCCTCATCTGGGCAGTGAGGGCGTGGGAGCAGATGGTGCCAAGTGCCAGGTGGGCTCTTCCAGACCTGCATTCGCTGAATTGAGGCCTTTAGGGTGTGTTCCGGTGCCTCTGTCCCCAGGAGCACCGGGACACCCGGATACACAGAAGGGGCCACGCCCTCAGAGCTGCTCCATCCACCCAGCTCACAGCAACACACAACACACAAGGTCACCGGGGGCCCCCTCTCCCCAGGAACACAAACACCCCATGGGTCTCCCACGTGCCAGCAGAGTCCACAGTTCTCTTCCAGGGTCCAGGAGTGTGCAGCCAGCTGCCACTGCTATTGTGTCCACTTGCGAGGCCATTCCTCCTCTTGGTCTTCCTCAGAGAACAGGACATCTTCTTGCTCAGAAAGCCAGCTGCCGGAAGGGGGTGGAGGTGGGGGAGGCACAGGGAGAGGGGGGATTGTCTGAGCCTGAGAGTTGAAATCCCCTTGCACTTTCTGGTCCCTGAGCCAGTCTCGTCTCTCTCCCCTCACAGAGCCCTGCCAGGCCGGGCGGGGTGGGGCTCAGGGTCTGGTGTTGAGAGGCAGCCCCTTGCTCTGGCTGCCTGCCGTCTGCCTGAACCAGCCTTGCCTCCCTTGCCAGCCAGCCAGTGGGGCAAGGGGAGAGTTGAGGGGGTACTGGTTCCTCCCCTTGCCTCCCAACTTTCCTTTGCAGACTTCGGGATGAGGCTCCCAGTGCTGTTCGCTTCCCTCCTCTGGCTCTGGGCCTTCTTGGCCAAGGTGAGGTGGGCTTTGGGTCCAGGTGGGTGGGGCCCCTGCTCTCCAGGGCTGGTCCAGCCCTCCCGCCTCTCTGAGGGCCCCACAGCTGGACTGCATTATCCAGAACAGAGGCCGCCCCTTCCCACCCACCAGCAGGCAGGACGACGAGAACAGTCTGCCCTCGCCTCGGGCTGCCTCTGGCACCTGAGTGTGCCTGCCCCTGAAGCCCCTTTGGCCCTGTCTGCGGGTGGTGTCAGGCAAGAGGACAGCTTCCCTCTGATCCCAGCCTGTCCCCACTGGCTTTCACAGAGGCCTGGACCCCAGAGTCCTCTGCCAATCTCCCCCTCACCACCTCCTTCCTACAGGAAGACGAGTGCCACTCCGCGGAAGGGAGCCCAGCCCGGGAGTGTGGAGGTAGATGTCTTCAGAGGGGAGGAGGTCTGGGAGGGAGGGGGTCTAGCTGGGAAGAAGGGAGTCTGGGAGGGAGGGGGGTCCAGGGCCAGCCTCTCCATGCAGACCCTGCCTCTACTCTGTCCCGTTTGCCTCGCCTCCCTCTTTGGGGCAGAAGGGGTGCTGGGAGATCCAGAATGCTCCCCCTTTTCCCCAGGACCGCCTCTGAAAGTCAACGTCAGCAGCCAGGGGAGACCGACCAGCCTCTCTCTGAGCTGGGCAGCCCCAGAGCCAGGCCGTTTTCAGCCATGCCCTCTGCCTCACCTGTCTGCACCCCCTCGGCTCTCCTGAAGGGCGGCCGCTCCAGGTCCACACCAACGCGTCCAGCTTTGAGTTCCAGGGCCTGGTGCCAGGAAGTCGCTACCAGCTGGAAGTGACCACCCTGCGACCGTGTGGGCAGAATGCCACTGTCACCCTCACTGTCTACACTGGTGTGTGGCCTGCAGGCTGAGAGGGGTTATACAGGCATTGCCCCGTGTCTGAGAAAGAAGTGGCTGCCCTGGAGGGCTGCCGAGGGGCAGGGTAGCCAAGACGTCAGTGTCTCCGAGGACCACGCAGGGTACAATGGCCCACTCAGAAGGAGAGGGTGATGCCCCCAGGTCCTGAACTGAGTGCTTCCCTCCCTCCAACGCAGCCCCATCGACCGTCTGCCACCTGCAGCTCCATAGCCCTGGGAGCCCATCCAGCCTGGAGGCCTCGTGGGGTGCTGCCCCAGGGGTGCAGGATGGCTACCAGCTTCTCCTCTACCACCTGGAGTCCCAGACATTGGCATGGAATATCTCCGTGCCCCCAGGCACCCTGTCCTACAACTTTAGTGACCTGCTACCAGGTAGCAAGTATGATCTGGAGGTAACCACCTGCGCTGGCCACCTCCAGGGGAAGACCAGTGTCCAGCAGTGGACAGGTGCGCAGGCCCTTGGCAGGGGCCCAGGTGGCTGCTGATCGGGGAGGGGTGGGGCCATCCAGAGCTCCTGGCAACCACGTCCCGGCATGGCTGGGCTTCCTGGCTCCCTGCTGTGGGGGTCTGCACCGGGATCCTGCTCCAGGGTCCTCTCTCCAGCTTGGGTTCGCCCTCTCCATCCTTCCTGCAGCCCCCCTGTCTCCGGATCAGCTGGTGCTCTGTGCTCTGGGCACCAGTGCACTGCGAGCCACCTGGACGGGTCCTGCGGGCGCTGGCTGGCTAAACCTGGTGCTCACAGACCTCCTAGGTGGCACCAGTCAGACCGCGGTGGTCAGACAGGGGGGTCTCCAGTCACACCTTCCTTCACCTCTCTCTGGGCACCTGCTATGAGTTGGTGCTCAGCACTGCTGCTGGGCCCCATCGGGTAGTGGGGCCCAATGCCACCGGGTGGACCCGTGAGGGCGTAAGGGGACACAGCCGAGGTGCCTCAACTCTTCTCCTCTGGCCAAGTGGGCAGGATACAACCGGGTGGGGGTGGGGGGTGCAGAGGGGTCCTTTGGAATCCTGCAGGGCAGGAATGAGGCTCCGAAGGAGTGCCCTGCCTGGTGGCTGGTGGTGGTGTCCACCTGAGGAGGTGACGGTGGTGTCATGTGGACCTCTCTGTGTCCCAGCCTCTGTGCTGTCGTCTCATTTAATCCTCACACAGCCCCATGTAATCATGTCATCCCCACTCTGGTAGAGGGAGCTGAGGTTCAGGTTCCAACCCTTTCTGTGGCCCTGCTCCAGGTGCCATGAGCCTCAGGCCTTGCATGCCGGTCCAGGAATCTTCCAGTCCTTATGTAGTTGTCTCCATCAGCCACTGGGTGGCAGGCACCGTGAGGGGCGCTGGGGATCGATGGCATGACCCCACCTTTGGGGACCTTGCTAGGCGCCCTGTCAGGACCTCACTCTCCTGCTCACCGTCCCCAGCCTGGCACCCCCCAGCATTAGCCGCAGCCCCCGAGCTGGAGCCTGAGCCGGGGATGGGAGTGATGGTCGCACAGGGCATGTTTGGGAAGGACGATGGGCAGATCCAGTGGATCCAGTGGTACAGTCACTGCCAACACTAACACGTCACGTGAGTCCTGGCCCCCGAGGGCCTGAGTGACCCTGGCCACTGCCAAGCAGGGCGAGGCTGAGGGGTCGGGCATGGAGGCTGAGGAGGTGAAATGCCTGGGGCCGGCGTGAGTCTCCGAGTGGGAAGCGGGGCCCGGCATGTTCTTGAAGATGGGGCTGACGGTGCATCATGAGTTGTGGGAGAGTGCTGGAGGAACGGGGTACCCTCTGCGGAGGAGGGAGGCCTGGGCCCCACTGCCGACCCTGCCTGGCCCCTTCGCTGTTTCTCTTCTCTCTGCCAGTGGCTCGGCCTCCCCAGGAAGCCCTCAACCGCACGTGGTATGACCACTACTATGGAGATCAGGACTCCTACCTAGTCATCCTGCTCCCCAACCCCTTCCCTCCGGGGCACTGGGCTGTGCCGAGATCCTGGAGGTGCCTGTGGGCAGACCCAGGAGATATGTAATGGGTGGCTCAAGCCGGGCTCCCAGTATCGGTGAGGGCTAAGGCCGAGGGGAGGGGCAGCCGCTGTAAGTTTCGGTTGTGGGTTGTTCACACGTTCTCTCAACAAAAGATCTGGACTGAGTTGCAAAGAGAAAGCACGTACTGGTCCATAAGGGTCAATAGAGTTATTTTGACTGGGTTTCCTGGTAGACAAGGCGAAAAGGGGAACCACCATCTGTCAGATGTTTCTTTTTTCGGAGAAGAAGGGGGGAGGGGTGCTGTTTCAGCTTGCCAGGGTGATGCCGAGGATGTTTAGACACCTCCTTGCTCTCAGAGTGGGACAGGGAACACAGAAGAGAAGCTAGGGTAGCTTGTTCTGAAGTTTCAGGTAGCTCTAAACAGGTGAGGGGCTCTCATCTTTGAGGCTCCGTTGCTTGTGACTGAGTTGCCCTCTCTGCCTGCCCCTCCCCAACAGAAGCTCCTGTCTCTCTGCCCCAGGTTCAGCGTCGTGGCCTTCACCAGACACAGCACTCCTAAGACTGTTCTCTCGTTCTCGGCCTTCTCAGGTAGGGCGGGCACCCAGCCAGGGTTCCAGCTGGGCGCTGGGGTGGGCGGAGCACTGGGCCCTCGTGTGAGGCTCGTCCCCAACCAGCCGCAGGAGGCTCTGAGCCGAGACTGCAGGGAGCACATGTCCCACCTCGCAGAGCTGGAGGCCCAGACCAGAGATGAGGGGCTCCGGGCCCCAGGCTCGGCCCGGGATCAGAGGGATAGGGCAGGAGAGGCAGGGGCCTGGACCGTGACGGCCCACCCTCCCTGCCCTGCCCTCTGTGCCCGCTGCTCCCAGGCCCTCAAGCTTCTGGAGCAGCGCTGTCCAGTGGAAGCTTAAGGCAGGCCACCACGTGAACCACAAATGTCATTTAAAATTTCCTAGTAGCTACGTTAAAAAGGTAAAAAGAAAGACGTGAAATTAATTTTAGTAACATTTTATTTAAACCAAGATATCAAAAATGCTATATCAAGGGGCTGGCCCGGTGGCTGAGTGGTTAAGTTCGCGCGCTCCGCTGCAGGTGGCCCAGTGTTTCGTTGGTTCGAATCCTGGGCGCGGACATGGCACTGCTCATCAAGCCACGCTGAGGGGGCGTCCCACATGCCACAACTAGAAGGACCCAGAACAAAGAATATACAACTATGTACTGGGGTGCTTTGGGGAGAAAAAGGAAAAAAATAAAATCTTTAAAAAAAAATGCTATATCAATATGTGATGCGTTATTTTAAATGATTGAGATATTTTACATCCTTTTTTTTTGGGTCAAGTCTGAGATCCTGAGTGTATTTTACACTGAGGGCAAGTCTTAATCTGGAGCAGCCACATTTCACGTGCTCCATACCCACGTGCAGCTACCACACCGGACAGTGCATTCTGGAAGGTCCAGGAGGCCAGGCCTCTCCCTTCTTTCCTTTCTTTGAGGGTGTCAGGGAACGGAGTGGGGTCTTTAGGGCGGGCTCGGGAGTGGGGCATGGAGAGTTTGCCATGTGTTCTCCAGGGTGGCCCCCCTGGCAGCCGTCTCTGGCCTCGGTTTGGCATCTGGGACTTCTGGGGGAGGGCTTGTCACTGTGCCCTCCCCCCAGAGGGTCTCAAGTCCAGCAGAGGCTGGCATGTCTGCAGGACAGTGGGACAGGCTGCCATGTTCCGCCCTGCCCTCCGTAGAGCCCCGGATTGGTGTCTCGCGGGCAGCAATGCCCCCCACAGCGGCGGCGGGCATCGTGGTGGCTGGCGTCCTCACCGTCTGTGCTGTGCTGGGCCTGTTGTACTGGAGGCGGGTGAGGGGGCAGAGGTGAGTGGGAGGGAAGGCTGGGGCCAGCGTGGCTGGGGGAGGAGGACCCCGTTCCCCAAGAGGCCAGCCCACCTTCTGTCCCCCCGGGGCTGCCTCCCACAGCCTCTTCACCCTCTGCAGCGAAGAGAAGAGCCACTTTTCCCAAGAGCTGACAGCTTACAACCTGCTGCGAGTGCGTGTTCCCGCCCCTCCTGACGGCCTGGTGTGGTGGGCAGGGGCGCCCTGCCCTGCTCAGGTCAGGGGACGTGGCCTTCTCCCCCGGGGCTGCATCCCAGACGGCCCACAGGCCTCTGCCAGCCGCACTGTGCTTCCTCGGCCACCTGCACACTTTCGTCACACCTTCGCCAGGGCCCTTTCTCCAACTCTTGGAGCTCCTGGCTGCTGTCCACCCTGGAGTCTCCTCTCCCTCCCTCACCTCCTCCTCTCCTCTCTCCTCTCCCCTCCTCCCCCCCTCCCCCAAACTCACCCACTCCAGTCCTTACCTTCTCCCTGACTAACCACTTGGATCTATCAGACCAGTCTCTTTCTTTTCTTTCTTCCTCTCCCGAGGGGCTCTCTGCTGGCCGGGGTCACTGGCCTGGGGCTCTGGAGGGCAAGGGCTGTAACTGTGCCCTCTGCTCACTCCCGCCCTCCCTGGATTGACTCCATACTGAGCCAACATTAGTGAGCAGGGCTGTGCACAGAGCCCTCCTTGGGACCCAGGAGAGCTCTAAGGCATGACTCACTGGTGCGTCCCCCTGTGGCCTGTCTGCCCCACCATCTTCCCACATCGGTGGTGGCATCCTGGGCCGTGCGTTGGGGGACCTGCTCAGCGTGCTGGCTCCACTCCGGGGAGTGGGACCCGGGGCTGTGCTCCCAGCAGCTCCCAGGTGATCAGGTCATGCAGCCAGGCCCGTCCCCACTACCCACCTGGGCGCAGGGCGGGACTGCACACCAGGCCGTGGGCCCTCTCCCCCACCTCCCGCCAGGTGCTCCCACTGGCCGATCCCCGTCCACAGCTTCTGGCAGAGCTACGAGGCCAAGAGCGTGCATGCCCACCAGGCTTTCTTCCAGGAGTTTGAGGTACGGCCTCGGGGGTCCTCAGGCCCAGAGCAGGGAGGGCCGCAGGCACCTAGGGGGCCTGGACCTGCCCTGGAGGTGGGGGGGATCTCCCAGCTGTGCACGGCCCCTGCCCCTCTCCTAGGGTGGGGTCAGCCCCCAGCACCTGCCCCCAATCTCTGCAGGAGCTGAAGGAGGTGGGCAAGTAACAGCCCAGACTGGAGGCCGAGCCCCCCGCCAACACCGCCAAGAACCATTACCCACACGAGCTGCCCTGTGAGCGCCGGGCCAGGGCGGCGGGCCAGAGGGGCTGTGTGTGCCAGGCTCTGACCGCTCGGCTTCGCCCTGTGCAGATGACCACTCCCTGGTGCGGCTGGCCCCACTGGAGGGAGAGCCCCACTCGGACTACGTCAATGCCAACTTCCTCCTGGTAAGGCCACCTGCGGGAAGGGCTCTCTGCGGGGCATCTGCCGGGGACAGAGCTGTTGGCAGGACGCGCCTCTTCTCCTCCACGAAGGTCACCAGCTGGAGTTTCTGTAGGTCGACCTGGCAGGTGGTTCCTGAGGGCCTGCCGTGTGCCAGGCCCCACGTCAGGCCCACAGGAGGCAGGGCCAGCTAACCAAATTCCCACCTTCAAAGCAGCTTGTACGTGTGTGTGTGTGCACGTGTGTGCAGGTGTGTGTCACACCTACCAGCAATGTGAGGAGTGCTGGAACCAGCACAGTGCTCAGGGCACGTGGAGGAAGGAGGAACTGAGTCTCTGAGGTCTTGAGAAGGCCTCCACTGATCTCTTGAGGACGAGCAGAATTCTAAGTGTTGAAGGAGAGAAAGGACATGCACAGCCTGTGGCGGGGTGTCCAGGCATGTGCGGGGTGAGCGTGCAGTGGGGGGACGTGAGACAGCAAAGGCTGAGTGGGGCTAGATGAGGGAGCTGGCTCATCAGGCTGAGGCTTCAGGTTTCTCTGGAGGGCAGTGGAGGAAGCACAGAGTTTGATTCAGGAAGGTTGGCAAAGAGGGTGACCTGGGGACAGCACTTCTGCTATATCTCGAGTTGTCTCGTAGGGTTTTCTTGCCCCATCCAGGTGGGGCTGGGGTGTGGTGGTGTCCCCGAGGCCACCCCTCCTGATGTGAACCCCGCACGTGTGTTGGCATGTTTGCACACGCCGACGCAGAGATGCTGCTCCTCCCTCCTGGAGATCATGCATGGGGTATTGACTGCCTCGTGCTTGGTGGGGCCCAGGGGACCCAGGTGTCACCACTTCCCGTGCTCCTGCCCTCCGCCCCCACAGGGCTATGCCCACTCGCAGGAGTTCATCACCACGCAGGGGCCCCTCAAGAAGACTCTGGGGGACTTCTGGCGGCTGCTGTGGGAGCAGCAGGTCCGCGTCATCCTCATGCTGACCGTGGGCATGGATAACGGGAGGGTGAGCTCCCCGCAGTCTCCAGAATGGCCACCAGGGGGCACGTGCGCTCCTTGCAGGAATGGCCAGGGGGGTCCAGGTGTGGGAGGGTGGGTCAGGCGGAACTGAGGCCGGACCAGTGAGGTTGGTGGGGTCCCCAAGGCCACCCAGGCAGGGGAGGCAGCGTAAGGGCCCAGGGACTCCAGCTCCTGGCTTGACCCAGTTTCCGCTGGCCTCTGCCACTGCTCAGTGTGTCCACCGGCTCCGGGTGGAGATGGGGCGGGGGGTTAGGAGACAGGGCCGGCGAGGGACGACTGCCCCAGGGTGGGCACCTGCATCCTCTCTTCCGACAAGCCCGAGGGGCCTCCTCTGTGTCCTGCTCCGTGCAGGGCTCTGGACAGAGAACGCTGGTTGGGTCTGTCCTGCTGCTGGAGCCGTGAGGCTGGGTGGCCCTCAGTAAGGCCAGCCAGTTTCCTAAAGGGACCCGGTAGCTGCTGAAGTCCTTGGGGTCAGACGAGAGGTCTGGGGGAGGTGGCCTCGGAGCTGCGCAGACTGTCCGCAGACCCAGGAAGACGGGTGGGAGGGTTGGGGCCACCACCGCCCCCTCCACTCTACCCTCGGCCCCGGGTGCTGTGTGAGCACTACTGACCGGCCGACCCCACCCCTGTCACCGCGGTCATGTCACCGTCCACCTCCTGGCCTAGGAGCCCCAGGATGAGTGGACCACGCGGGAGATCCTGCTACAGTATGTGCGTGCCCCAGGGGATGGGACAGGGTGGGTGGGGTGGGCATCTGAGCTGAGACCCTTGGGGAAGAGTACCCCACCTCCTGGGTCCCTGGGCCTCCTTCCTTCTGAGATTGTAGGCACCCGGCACTGCCCAGGGCAGTTGGTGGCTAGGGAAAGTATGGGGGCACAGAGAGGGTAAGGGTCTGCTTGAGGTCACACAGTGAGTCAAGGCAGAGCAGGTGAGCAGTGAAGGTTCCTGCCCTGCCCTCAGGGCTGGCTGCTTCATCTTGAAGCCTTGTGTCCCATCTGCCTTCCCAGGCTGTGCCTCCTGGGGCAGGAAAGCCAGGGACCAGCATCGCCCCTCTGCCTGGGCACCCTCCAGGCAGGGACCACCCAAGAGGCTGGAGAAGGAGCCAAGGGAAGCATCCAGGCTGAGGGAGGAGGCACCAGTCCTGTCCTTGGGGGTCACCCAGTCTGAGAGGGGAGGCACCAGTCCTATCCTCGGGCGTCTGATGAAGAAAGCTGAATGACTAGGCCGGGGACCCTGGGGTCAGGAAGATGAGGGGAAGCAGCGGCCCCTCCACCCTCCCCACCTCAGATGGCCCAGCAGCAGCCACGGAGGGTGAGACAGCTGCAGTTCACCACGTGGCTTGACCACAGTGTGCCCGCAGCCCCTAGCTCGCTGTTGGCCTTCGTGGAGCTGGTGCAGGAGCGAGTGAGGGCCTCCCGGGGCCCTGGGCCCATCCTGATGCACTGCAGATGAGGCTGGGTCGGAGGCTGCCTGGCCTGGGTGGGGGGGGCTCAGGATGGGGTGTGGGGGTGTGTGTGGCCGCGGCAGCCCCTCGCCCCTGCAGCTGCCCCATTGTCCCCACCATGCGGGTGTCGGCCGCAGCGGCACCTTCGTGGCCCTGTTGAGGCTGCTGCAGCAGCTGGAGGAGGAGCGGGTGGTGGACGTGCTCAACACAGTGTACACGCTGCGGCTGCACCGGCCCCTCATGATTCAGACCCCTGTGAGGGCTCAACAGGCCGGGACCCCAAGAAGGTGGGTGGGAGGTGGACGGCCAGGGGGCCACAGGTCTGAAGGGAGCAGGGGAGGAAGCTCACAGAGGACCCGGGGAGGAGGGGCTGCAATATGGCACCACCTGCCAGGCTTCTGTGTCCCTTTTGTGGAAGAGGATGTGGGGGGCGGGGGGCCGGCGGGCTGCCCGCTTCCACCCTCTGGGATGCACGGGGCGGCTCCCAGGGGCTCCTCCAGCCTCCCTCCCTCCCCCGCCCACCCCTGTCTTGCTGGTTGGGCCTGGAGACTCCTTTGGCGTCAGACCCCTCCTCCCCCCAAGAGCCAGTACATCTTCCTGCACAGCTGCCTCCTGAACAAGATTCCGGAGGGGCCCTCGGACCCCTCTGAGTGAGTCGCAGCTCCCCAGGCCCTTGCCAGGCGGGGTGCAGGACCCCATGCCCTCCCACCGACCGGCTCCTGACTCCTGTCCACAGCAGAGAGGAGAGCACTCGCTGCCAGAGCTGGGGACCCTGCAGTGCCCTCGGCCCTCCCCACCCCGCCCCCCAGGCTCCAGCCCATCACCGCGGCCAGCTTCACCCAGGCATGTGCAGAGAGGGCGGCCAACACCAACGCCGGCTTCCTGCAGGAGTACGAGGTATACTCGGGCCTGTGGGGGCAGTGAGAACTGAGGCAGCTGACACCCCACCTGGCGTGCCCTCCCACAGACTCTGCCCAGGCCCAGGTGTGTGTCTCTTCCAGCTCCTGCTCCAGGTCATCGGGGATGACGCTGGCTCTCTGATGCCCTGCCCTGGCCGTGAGCAGGACAGCACTGTCCCCTGTGAGTGCCGTGGACAGCATGGGTGGCCAGGGTGCTGGGTGGGGACACTGGCAGTCTCACATTCCACCTTTCCTCAGACGCCCGTCCCCAGGTGGAGGAGACCCCCTCTCACGAGATACCGGAAGCCTGGCTCTTCCCTGTGAGATGATGACCTGTGGCCCTCTCTGACGGCCTGTGCTTCCTGGCCTGGGGCTCTTGGGGGCCCTAGAGCTGCGGGATGGGCAGGGGACACCCTCAGTGCCTGGGGCCAACGAGCTGTGCTCTGCAGGGCGGGCCTTCCGGCCGAGACCACGTGGTGTTGACTGGCCCCATGGGGCCAGAGGAGCTCTGGGAGCTGGTATGGGAGCGCGGGGCCCGTGTGCTGGTCTCCCTGTGCCCGCCTGACGCCGGGGAGAAGGTGAGGGAGCAGAGGGACAGAGGATGGGAGGCCTCAGAGCTGGGGCGGGGTGGGGGGGGTGGGGGGGGCGGGGCGTGTGACGGGGGGGGGGGGGGGGGGGGGCGGGGGGGGGGCGGGGTTAGAGACATCGGGGAGCTGCCGCTGGAGCAGCCCTGACTTGGTCCTGCCCAGGAGTCTGGCCAATGGAGAAGCAGCCCATAGCCCTGCATGTGGTGACAGTGCGCTGGGTGGCTGAGAGCAGCATGGCAGGCTGGCCCTGTACCCTCCTCAGGGTCACATACGTAGGTCCCCAGGCCGTGGAGGGAGAGATGTGTGGGACAGAGTGCTGTGCCCTCCCCAGCGCCAATGCCTGGCGTCCTTGCCCCCAGGGTGAGAGCAGGCAGGAGAGGCTGGTGCAGAGCCTGCAGCTGCCGTGCTGGGAGCCGGGGCATGCCCTCCCTGCCACCACCCTGCTGCCCTTCCTGGCCGCTGTGTGCCAGTGCTTCTCGGGGGACACGGAGAAGCCGGGCACGCTGCTCAGCCACTCCAGGTGCTGTTGGACAAGGGTCTGGGGGAGCAGGCACCAGCGCCCCCTCATTGTACCTCCGGCAGGCCCTCACGTCTCCTGAGCCCTGCTTGGGTCCTGGGTCCAGACGACACAGTCTCTCCGCGCTCCCTCTCTCCTCTCCCTACCCTACACCCTTTCTGGATGTGACATCTTTTTGGAGTTTATCCTCCCTGCCTGGGCCCAGCCTGGCTCACCAGGGGCCCAGGGTGCCTTCCCAGCTCCCTAGACCCAGGTTGGGTCTCCCCACAGACCTGGGGCCCTTCGTCCTCCCTCCCCCAGGGACCTGGTCCAACTCTAGGCCAATTGCAGCCACGATGCGGCCCCACTGGACACCTTCCTGGCCATGGCCCAGCTGCTGCAGCAGGTTGGGGCTGAGGGCACAGTGGACGTCTTCAACGTGGCCCTGCAGCAGTCACAGGCCTGTGGCCTCATGAACCTGACGCTGGTGAGAGGTGGCCAGGGGCTGGGCTGTGGCGTGGGGGCGGGGTGGGGGGGGGGGGCGCGGTTTCTGCCCCTTCTGTGGGCGGCCTCAGGGTGCACTGTCCGGGCGGCCGCCAGGTGGTGCTGTGGACCACAATGCTCTCAGATGTGCAGGGCTGGGACACGGGGCCTTCTGGTTGGATGGGGCAGCCTCCTTACCCTGCGTCCACCCCAGGAGCAGTACATCCACCTCTTCAACTGTCTGAACCAGGCACTGCTGGACGGGCTTCCCTGAGTCTCTCATGAGGCCGTGCAGGAGCAGAGGAGGCCTGTGCCCACCGGGCAGTGAGGGCCAGCCAGGTGGGCCGGCCAGGCTGGCCTGCTCGGGCCTGGCTTCCCTGGGGCTGTGCTGTGACGGGGCAGAGTTGGGAATAAAGGATGTGGTCCAGGCTGAGGCTGAGTGTGCCCATCTGTCACCCCCTGAGGAAGAAAGAGATGGCCTCAGAGATGCTTGCGGGATGTGGGGCCCAACGCGAGGGCCCGGTGGGCAAACCCGAGCAGGGCTCAGCCGGGGCTGGGGTCTGGCTGAACTGGTTTGTCCTTGAGGGCAGCCCCTAGCCCCCATCCTCCCGTGTCCTCAGACTTTAGTCTCCTGGGGTGCCCTGGGTTCAGAGCCCCAGTTACCCATGGTGCCCCCTCCATGCAGTAAGGCTGACCCTGTTTCTGGCTTCCTTTCTGCTGTCCCCAGCTAGCTCCACCTACTGGTGTCCCCAGGGGCCACCTCAACCATGGCCTGTCTTCCCGCCAGGGTGCTCACGGGAGCCACACCGACTTGGAAGTCAGGAGCCGTATGCAGTCTTCTCTGCTCCTCTGCTCTCCTCCTTGCTCCCTCTGCAGAGGAGGGAGGTGAGAGAGAGAGAGTGAGGGGGTGTGGGGGAGGGAAAGACCAGGAGGAACAGAGAGCAAGCAGGAGGGTGGAGATGTGGCAGGGCGGGGCGTGACGGGGGCGGGGCACACGGGGAGGGGACGGTCTGTCCCACACGCAATGGACGGAACCATGCACCATGTGACGGGATTGCAATGGCCTCGTGAGCTCCTGCTGTCCCCGATCAGACAGCACAGTTCTGGATGGCAGGGTGCCCAGAGCTGGACACCGATTGTCAGGTGGAGGGCCCTCGGGAACACAGAGAGCCTGGACCAGTTGGAGGCCCCAAAATGCAGTTAGACCCCCAAATGAGGAGGCCGACCTGAGCTCCGGTGAAGTGCAGGCAGTCAGGGGTCAGGGAGGGCCCTTCTCGGGCCTGGCTGGAGAGTGGGGCTGTCCCAGAATGAGGTCAGGCTCTGGGGGCCCCTCAGGGGACTGAATGTCATGTCCTTTTCAGACTCTGTGCTTATCAGGAATTGGGGGCTGGCCCCATAATGACCCTCAGGTAGGCAGGCTGGAGGCTCAGCTCTGAGCTGCCACACCCACCACGAGGGAGTGTTACTGAGGTCACAGCCCAGCTCGAGCATGGCTTTTCGAGCCTGGGCCCCCACGCTGGACAGGGAGCTGCAAACGGTCCGGGGAACGGGGCCAGAGCAACGGGCAAGTGAGGCTGTAGGGGCAGGCGCATCTGGGGAGGTAGGGCGGCTCCCATCTGTGTGCCTTGCCAGTGATGGGAGCCAAGTGTCCCTGTAGGGCCGTCCTCTGGCCTTCCTGGGAGGCTCCTCCACATTCAGGGCCACGGCCCCAGCCAGTTGGGTCTGCTGGCTTCTGGGCCCAGCTGTACCGCCACTGTGGCCATGGGATGTTATGGCAGCCGCGGAGAACGGGAGGGGGTGGTGATGAGAGGACCTAGGGGTACGCGGGTAGGGATGGAAGGACCATTGGCTGCCTGCGAGGTCTCCAGCTTCTTGTCCACTCTGGATGCACCCTGGGAAGACGGCAAGAAAGGCAGACAGCCCTCTGTAGCTCTGCACTGGGCCTGGCTCAGCATGGGAGAGACAGAGAGCAGGGGCCACATGAAGGAAGCAAGGCGGCCCCCTGGTGTCAGAAGGGAACAGGGACGTGACCCAGTTCTTGACCGAAGGCTCTGGGGCCAGGACAGGCGCTGGGACTCCAGCACAGGGGGCCGAGCTCCTGCACTGCCCTCCAGATGGTGCCAATCCATGGACCTTCCGGCAGGTTCTGATGACCAGCAGGACGCAGCCCCTCAGCCTGGCCACCTGGCTGGGTCCCGGGGCCTTGGACTGGACCCAGGCTGCACCCAAAGTCCACTTAGCAGGTGGAATCGCATCAGCTTCCTGGGTGGCCGGGCAGGGCCACTCAGCGAGAAGCCTCCTCATTGCCCAGCCCTTCCCAGCCCCACCTCCCTGTGCTTCGTGTCCCCCAGGGGACAGGACGAGGGCCGACCCTGACTCCCATTCTGGCTCCCTCCCCCTCCCCGGTACCGGCAGGCCGCTGTGTGCTGGACCACATCCCTTCTCTCCTGGGTCTCAGTTTCCTGCAGACGATGTGGGGCTGGGCACCTGGACACTCCAAGGTGGCTTCCAGAGGGTCTCCTCTGAGTCCCCTGTGACCCCACGCTGTCCCTGAAGGCAAGAGAGTCTGAGCCCACCAGCTCTGGGACCTGCTTCCAGACAAGTGCAGGTCCTCCACGTGCTGGCTCTGCTCCCTCGCTTTGGGTTTCTTCGCTTTTTTTTCTTTCCTGGATGAAATTGCTGCCAGCTCGGAAGGAAGGAGGGAAGGGGAGCTCGGAGTGTAGAACTTTCCTTGACTCCTCCTCCTGTCTCCCTCCCCGGCCCCGAGCCCAGCCCGTGAAACGGCACAGCCAGATCACTCAACAATGCCTGCCCCTCTCTGACGGCACCGGCCGCTCCCGCTGACGCTGAGCCGAGCCGAGCCCGTGGGCACCCCGCCGACGGCGACGGCGCAGCCCGCATCCGCCAGGTTGCCCCGCAGCCCGGCCGCCGAGATGCCCAGCCCGCCCGGGCTCCGGGCGCTGTGGCTTTGCACTGCGCTGTGCACCACGCCGTGCGTCCGCGGCGCCCCTCAGCCCGGCCCAGGGACCACCTGCCCGGCCCCCTGCCACTGCCAGGAGGACGGCATCATGCTGTCGGCTGATTGCTCCGAGCTCGGGCTCTCCGCTGTGCCGGGGGGCCTGGACCCCCTGACGGCTTACTTGTGAGTACCAGCCGCGCACCCTCCCTGTTCCCACCCGGCTGCCCGCGGGCGCCTGCCCAACCTCAGGCTGGGACACCTGCCCGGCTGGTGCCCTGGGGCGCGGGCATCCCCGAGGCCTCTCCCCCTCCAGAATGGACTGCTGCGGGGCTGGGCGGGTTGAAAGTTCTGAGGCTAAAAAGCAGACAAGCGTTTGACTGGCTTCCCTGACTTGGTTTCCCAGCCGGCCCCTGTCTTGTGCGTTTGCTGGGTGGCTAAGGCTCAGTACAGGTGACTCTCTGGACCCTGCGCTGGAGGGACAGGGTTGGCTCTCCGTACCCTCGCTATTTTCTTCTCCAGCAGAGCGGTGCCCGGGAGCGTGGCTGCAGGCAAAGCTGACTGAGTGGGTGGTGATGGGGGGGGTGGTGCTCCAGTGGGCAGAAGGGCTGTCCCTTCCTCTGCCTGGCAAGGAGAGCCGAGCTGTCACACTGAGGCTGGGTGGCCTTGGTGCGGGGCGCCAGAAGCTGAGAGGGGACCTTACCCACTCTCGTCTCCTCCGAAAGGGACCCTGCCAGCACCGTCTCCCTTCACAGAGGCCTCCTGCCTCCCCCGGGGGCCTCCTTGAAGTCGTGTCCCAGGAGGCCGTGTTGGAGACACTAATTTGTGGGCGGGCGCCGGGGCTGAAAACCAGAGAACCATTTTTAGAGTCGGAGTTGGGGTGAGACGGCGCGTGAAGGGGACCCAGTTGGGGGCGGCTCCCAGAGGACGGCTCAGAGCGGCTTCTCCCAGGACCTCGGGGCTGGAGGCTCTGGCTGCTCACCTCCTGGGCAGAGGACGGGGTGGGAGCACATTCCAGATCACCCACCCCACTCCACCCCACCTCTTGGGGAAGGGGACCTCCCGGCTCCGCCCTGCAGTGGCTCCATCACCTCCTGTCAGCGGAGGAGAGCAGGTGGGACAGCCCAGGGCCCTCTGTCCCAGCCACGGGGTCCTGCAGCTTTGGGGCTTTGGGGGTCTAGGCCCTGGGAGCTCAGAGGGAGAGGGAGCCAGGCTCGTTTCGCAGGATCCCGGCAAGTTTGCACTAAATGCAAGCAGGGCGCTCCGTGCTGTGCTGACGACATCCCGGCGGGGTATGGAGGGTCTGAACAGCAGCCCTTCACAGGGCTCACAGGGCTCCCCTCCCCATCTCTCTGTCCCTAGTTGGGGCATGGGGGTGGGGGCGGCCAGGGGAGGGAGCGGGAGGGAGAAAATAGTGCCCTCATTCCAGAAGGGCCAATCGAACCCTTCACAGTCCAGGAGGTGAAGCAGGGCAGGCCCTGTGAGCCGAGCCGTGGGCTGTGAGGGCACTGGGTGCTGGCGGGGAGGGCCGGCTCCGACCGCATGCCTGCTGTGCCCAGGGCAGCCCGCTTCTAGCCCGTTTACGTATTGGGGTGTGTGATACTGTGTCATTTGATGTCAGAGTCCTGTGGCTAAAAAGAATTTGAAAAAGACTTCTGTAGAGGCTCCGTCTGGGGGAGCAGAGGAATAGTCCCCTTCCTGTGTGAGGGGCTGGGGAGACAGACGGGGCCTCCTGGAGGCTGACTGGTCCAGCTTCCTTCCCAGCACCTGTCTTCCCAGACGGACACTTGTTCAGGAAGGAAGCCACGCTTGGAATCCAAGTGTCCACCGTGCGCGCTGATGGAAGGCTTTCCCACCCTCTTGTCGCAGTTCCCCCAGAGCTGTGAAGTCTGCACGTGGGTTCAGAGGAGGTGGGATCTTCTGGGCTGGTCTTGTGTCTCCCTGGGGATCGAGAAAGCCCCCCCGACCAAGACCCCGATTCTCCCTTCACCTTCGGGAGAGCAGCCTGCTGACAAACACACTGAGGGTGGCATGGGTGGGAGGCTGTCGCTGAGCAGAGCCGGGGGCAGGGGTGGGCGGTCTTGGGGCTCCTTTCCCTTCTCAGCGACGTTGGGAAACGCCCGGCCTGGTCTTGCCCCACGAAACCCAGGTCTTGCTGAGGACAGTGCAGATTTGCGTCTGATGATGGGAGACCCAGACGAGACCCCTTTCTGCCTGGGCCCCAGACCCTGTCCCTTCCTGGCTCCGCCATCTGCAGAGCCGCCGAGCTGCTCCACGCCTCGGTGCTTCATTCCTATGCGGGGAGAAGCGGGTGCTGGGAAGGTGAGATGAGGTGACGCATCTGTAGAAAGTCCCTAGCACACAGCCTGACACTGGGGGGTGACCACAATTCGCAGCCTCCCATTGGGTGTCCGGGGGAGGCAGAGGTGAGCTCCGGGGCCCTTCACACAGGAGGGAGGCTGAGCCCAGGAGTGACCGTGGAGCCCAAGGGAATGGTCCACAGTGCGTGCTGGGCAGTCGCCTGCGGGTGCTGGTCTTGGTCAGTGCTTGGCTGTTCCAGGGGCTACTGGGATGGGGGTGGGAAGGGAGTGTCTTCCCGACACAGGATTGAGAAGGTAAAAGGTCCAATTAAAACAGCTGGATGTGCAGGAAGGGCAGACAGAGGGTGCGTGACGATCCTCAGAAGGAGCCATAGACTGAACCACGGCAGGCGCCAAGGAACCGTGGGCTCCAGAAGGTACTGGGTTCTGGGGAAGACCAGAAAGTCTTCTTTGTCCCCAGCTGCTGTCCTCGGCTTTGACACTCAAGTCCAAAAACGACGGCTGCTTTGGGCCGGGTGCCAGCCCCGTTTGATGGTCAAGGTTGGGAGGGCGGACTTCGAATTCCCACAATCCCTCAGCCGTCGCTCTTTTCTTGAGTCTCCCCCGACCTGCAGTCTCGGTGCGGCTCGTTGGCACTCCCTGGGCTTGGACCTGCTCCCCGGGTGGGGCCTGTTCTGGGAAGCCGTCCAGGGAGAGGGAGCCCCGGCTGCGGGGCGCTCCAGTGTGACGGTGACAAGAGGGCACGGTGCCCCTGCTCCATGGCATCCACACCACATGGCGAAGGGACGGGAAGACACAGGCAGCGAGGACCTGTTGGCAAACACCCAGAGCCGCCCCGAGCAGGGGATCTGGCTCGTCACTCAGAGTCCCTTCATCTGTCCCAAAGTCGGGCCGTGTCAGGAAGTGGGTATCGGGTGGGAGAAAAGCCATCTTGGGCAGCTGGCTGTAAAACACCCGAGGGCCATGCACTTGCAGTCACCCCGAAGCACCCATTCCGTCACCCTCCGCCACAGGGCCAGTCCAGGGGCAGCTCCGTGCAGCCCCGTGGACAGCCTCCCGCCTGCGTGGGACCTCGCTCCTGTTAGGACTGCCGTCACAGCCCAAGCTGGTCTGAAAGGGCAGACAAGGGGCGTGCTTATAGATTCCGGGTGATTCGCATCCTCCTCGTCACTCCTGGGGTGTGCACGACCGACCAGATGGAGGCAGGGTGCTGGGGGGGAGAGCAGAGGGGTTAGTAGGGCAGGGTGTGGGCATCACCTGTGAGCCGTGTGAACCTAACCCAGCTGATCGGCCTCTCTGTGACTTGGTTTCCTCCTCTGTAAAAGGAGCTGATACCTTCCTCACAGGGCTGTTGTGTGGCTTCACTGAACCCATGTTTGTAAAGGATTTGGCACCACGTCTGGCTCATCGGAAGAGGTCAAGCAATGTCAGCAGTGTTGTTATTAGGGTGACCAGGGCTAAAAGTGTTAGTCATGGAAGCCTTCCTGGAGGAGGAAGTCCTGGAGCTGGCACTGGGAAGAGAGGAGGCATGGAATAGGGGTGTGGGTGTCTGTGTACATGAGTCTGTGTGTGTCTGTCTGTGTGTCTGTAAGTGTGTGTGTGTTGGACGGGTTGTGAAGGGAGAGAGTGGCTGCTGGGAGGCAGGAGGAGCTGGCCTGCAACCGGAGGGGCGTCAGTTTCCTCCTGGCCCAGTCTGGGGCTTCGTGGGGAGGAGACCCCGACTGCTCCCGCGTGTGGTGGGTGGGCCTTGGGGCCTGTGCCCTGAGGGGGCAGAGGGGCTGCGGCCGGGGTGCAGGGGAGCCAGCCTTGAGGAGGACGTGTCTGGGGTCAGTGGCCAGCCTCATGATGCACTGCCGATGCTACCCTTCCTGGGCTGGCCTCAGTTTCCCTTTCTGATAGATTCTGAGAACTGCCCCCCTGCCCAGAAACATGGGGCTTGTCTGACCCTCGGTCCCTCGGCTGCCATGACACAAGTCCCAGAACTTTCCTGGACGTCAACGTCCACACGTTTTGGATGAAAAACTAGAGCGTGGGAGAGACAGGGAGAAATCCCCGCTGCCCGGGACAGAGAGAGCCCAGGAGAGCCGCTGGCGCGGGCAGCGGGGGCAGGGCGAGGGCGCACAGGGAGGCAGCCCCCAGCGCAGGGTGGCCAGGAGGGGCAGAGGAGCAGGGAGCGACGCTGAAGTGCGGTCCCCTGGGGATCTCGAGCATGGGGACGGGCCACAGGACGGCAGACCGGGGCGGGCGAGTACTGGGGAGCCAACACCCCAGTTCAAAGGGAAGGCAGGAAGCAGCCCGCGGCAGGAGTAAAGGAAACCTCTCAACTCTGGCAGAGCACAGGCGGGCGCGGCCGGGGCGGGGCGGCTGGCGGCAGTGAAGAAAGCCTGGCTCGCTCAGGCAGAGCTGCCCCGCCCGCCGCCACCTCCCCGCTCCCCTCCCGGCCCTCGGCCTTCCTCCCAGCGGGGTCTGGCCCTGCAGCCTGGTGCCACGGCCGGCTCGGCTCCACTGCTCAGGAGCTGGGCCTCCCCGGGCAGGTAACCTCTGCCAAGGTGCCATTTCTCCATCTTGAAAATGGAAACACCAGCAGTGTCTGCGTGGAAGGGTCCTGGGGAGCGAGTGAGAGAGAGCCGGCCGGGGGCCTTTCATGATGGGGCAGCCACCCCTCAACCACAGACGGGCTCCTGAGGCCCAGAGGCAACAGCAGAGCCGAGTGTTGGGCAGGGGAGGGGGGCGGGGTCAGGGTGTCCAGTCTGTTCTTTCTGTTGCCCGTCAGATGCTTCCTTCCATCTGCCTTCCTTCCCTCCGTCCTTCCTTCCCTCCTTTCTTCCTCCCTCCCTCCTTCCCTCCTGCCCCCCTCACCAGTAGGCCACTCGCATTGACCTTCAGGGAGATGGGCCTTTCACAGAGCTGTTCTCCCCCAGGGCCCCTGGCTGGGATGATGGAGGAAGCCATCCTCCTCAGAGGGATGCCTGGAGCAGACAGGCCTGGTCTGGCCCTGAAGGGTGACTGTCCCAAGAGGAGAAGTCTAGGCTGCCAGGTCCGCACTGTGTGGAGAGTCCTGCTTCTCCCCTGAAGGCAGTTCTGTGGAGGTGGTCTTCTCTGGTGCAGCCCCAGGACAGGCAGGTGTGGACGGGCCTGCGATGCTGCTCGTGGCTGCCCTGGGACACGCCCTAAGGAGCTGATAGGGATCCTCCTCTGAGCTCGTCCCTAATGGGCTGTGTGACTTTAGGCTCGTAATTCACTCTATTGGGAGCAGGGACAAGGACAAGGACCCCTGCTGGGGCTCTGGACACCTTAGGAAGGCACAGGAGATGGGGTGGGGGAGAAATTTCCAACCCTCCTCCCCTCTGTTGGAAATGACGACTTTTAACCAAACTGAAATGGACTCTCTGCCTCCGCGGCTCTCAGAGTGGTGGGAGAGTTTGTGCTGACTAGTCCCTTGGTAAGAAGAGGGAGTCCCCAATTTCTCACGACCATTCAGGTCTCTCTTCCCGCCCTTCAGATGCCGGAGAACAGGTCTCAGGAGGAAAAAAAACACCCAAGAGGCTAAACTTGGGCAGGGAGCAGAGAGTTATTTTGGAAGCAGCAAAAGGACATGGTGGGGGGAGAGCTCGGGGTTGGCGCTGTGCCCCCCTGGAACTGTGCCAGGGTGGTGGGCGGGCCGGCGGGCATGTGGGGGCTGGGCCGGCTCCTCCGCCACAGCACCTCCAGGGCGGAGGTTTCCTTTGCGTCCCACGGCTGGCTCTCTCTTCCAGCCACTCTCCTCTTCCTCCTCCAGAGCCAGTGGGAAGACCTGTGTCTCGGATCCTCCCCAGCTCTGGGGGCTCCGGGTCCCCCTGATCATTGTGACATGCAGAATCTGAGGCTGGGCCGGGGAGGCATCTCAGGGCCAGCATTCTGCCTCCCGGTCTGCTCCAGCTCCAGCCCACGGAGGGCATGCCTTCCTGGCTGAGGCGTTCATCCCCTGAACTGTGACCTTTCTTGTAGGAAGATGCCAGATCATCAGGAAGGTCCATTCTTGGGGCTCAGCAGCCCCAGCCCCCCAGTGGGCCCAGACAGACACATCTAGGAACCTACTGGTGTCTCTGCTGCCGGCACTTACAGCATGTATGTAAGCTCTGTGCCACAGCATCGCACATACACCCTGGAGGGAGGTGCTGCTGCCGTCCCATCTTCCAGATGAAGAAACTGAGGCTTTTAGATGTTCAGGAGCCTGCCTAAGGCCGCTGGCCTGTCATTGCTGGTCTGGGATTTCAACCCTGCAGGCTCCCTCCTAACTACCAGCCTGCACTGCCCTCGGGAGTCAGAGTTGGGGGTGCTGAGCTCCAAGGGCCTGGACGAGACTCTGGGCGTGCTAAGCTGAGCAGCCCCTCCAAGCCCATCTCCAGTTTCTCATCTTCCCCAGGAAGAATCAGTGGTTTTCCCCACTCCCCTCCTATCTGCCAGCAGCGGCCTCTGGGAGCCCCTCTGCGGGGGCTGCTTGAAGGGGACGGGGCTGGGTTTTCGGCAAGGCCATCAGGGAGGTGTGGGGATGGTTATGTCAGGGGAGACGGGAGAAGCTGGCTTTCTCTACCAGACGGGCATGGGAGCATCCACCGAGGACCAGCAGTGACGAGAGAGGGGACTGGGCTGGTCAGGGCAGGCCTGGGGAGGAGGCCCGCCCTGAGTCCTGGGGACCGGGGGTTTTGGGCGGGATGGGTAGGGAAGGCCCCCAGGAGGGGAAGGCAGGAGCCCAGGAGAAGGGCGAGGAGCAGTGGGGGCCTCCAGTGCTCCATAGGGACGGCAGCTCTGTCCTACTTCCGAGGAGGGTGTTCCAGAGCAGAGCTCTCTGCCTCTTCCTCCTCGGGGCCCACTTGAAGACACCGCTCCAAGGCGTCCAGTGGCTGGGCTGACTCAGCCAGCGCTCCGGCCAAAGGTGTCAGCCAGCCCCAGGCAGCACCCGGCCTTCCGGTGAGGACACCCTCTCTCACACACCTGGAGGGCCTGCCTGGGAGGAGAGAGCCTATGTGTCTGCGGGCCGGAGGCCTGGGTTCAAGTCTTGACTCCAGCACCAAGGAGCACGGAGCAGCCCTGCCCTCACCCTGCAGCGGTGCCGGCTGGGGCTTCGCTGGAGGAAGGCCAGACCCAGCTCCCCTGGCCCACTCTCCCCACCACTGTCTCGGCGCTGGCCCTCAGAGGTGTCCAAGGAGGTGGAGTGGCCCTGAGAGTGTCCAGACAGAGGTGGGTGGAGGAGGAGCCTAGTGTCTTCCATGCCCCAGTGTCAGGGATTTGCACATGGTCCCGAGGCCCCAAACCCAGGCAGACAGTCTTCTGGAGGGGATGAGGGGGGCGCGGTGGTGCCAGGGAGGTGCCATCACCATCACCAGCTATCACCCCAGCCCAATACATTGAAGGGGACCCTGAGGAGCTGGGAGGGGTGCTTCCCTAGGTGGCCTATGGGGGACCAGGTATATGGAGGTTTATTCCGGCTCCCTTGTGATCTGCAGGTTTGAACTGTCCCCCGACCTGAGCGACCGCTGGCTCACGGGAAATGGGCCACAGGCAGCAGGTGCTCGGGGCCTCCGAACGCCCCCTGCGGAAGAAGCCCTCCCAGGTGGACGGGCCTGAGGACTCTGCTCCAGGTCTCGGGGCATCTTGCGGTCTTCTTCAGGTTCCTTCGCCCAGAGGACAATGTAGTCCCGTGTGGGTGCCTCGCGTGTAGAGTGTGTTTGACCCCCAGGGCCGTTAGCGCACCGTATCATTCTACCACCTCTCCCCCAGCTTGCGCTGCAGAGCCCCCGTCCCCTGCTGGTGGTCAGTGACGATGCCACTGAACTCCCAGCTGCGGTGGGAGCAATCTCTCATTCCTGCATTTAACATGTGTGGACTGAATGCCTGTGTCCGCCAGGGCATCTGCTGGGGGCATCCTCAAGCAACCACCCCTGCAAAGCCAGCACTGTTGTCACTCCCCCTCAGAGGAGCAGGGCGCCCAGTGAAGGGGGGAGCCAGAGTTGGAGGGAGGCTTGGGGGCTCCAAAGCCAGTCTCTTTCCTCTGCCTGAAGGCTCGAAGAGGGAGCTGAGACACTTCCACAAGGAACTGGGACACGTGGGGGTGAGAGGGGCACGCAGGGCTGGATGAGGAGCTGCAGGCAGGCTGCACAGGGGGCACGGCTCATCCCAACTGCTGCCACTGACATGGAAGCCCCTGGAGGGGCGGCCGCGGTATGAGGCAAGAACCACAGTGTTCTTCGAGGGGTGGCATGGTGAGGCGGGATAATCATCTCTTCCTGATGAAGGGGTTGCAAGATGCAGCCCCGGAGGACCTTAGCACGCAAGGGGTGTCATTTCCCTTCCTGTGAAAGCATCAGGCGGTATTATAGACCTCTGTCTGTGCAGGGCGTGCATGTCTGTCTGTCCATCTGACAGGGGATTGCCCCTTTGGACTCCGGGATTCTGGAGGAGAGGGGCCATGCCTCCCCCTGAGACAGGGGGCTTCCCAAAGGCAGGTCTGTGCTCCTGGTCCCTCCTTCTCAGGACCACTTCACACCTCCCCTTCGATCGTGCACACACCCCTTCCCAGTACCAGCCTCCACCTGCCGGGGCTCTGGACGGGGCCACACGCAGGACGCAGGACACAGTGTGGGAACGAGCCCTCGGTCTACTCTCCCTCCCCCGCAGCACAGATCTGGGCGGCCCAGGGTGGGGTCTCTGAGGATGGGAGCTGGATCAAGTGTCCAGCGATTGTGAGAGTCGAGGCCGTAAGCTAATCCCCCGCTTTTGTGGTGGATAGAGCCGATTAGGAGGCTGGGAGGGGACAAGAAAGGAAGCGGACTATTGTCCAGGACAAAAGCCAGAGGGGAGAAGAATTGGGACGGGCTGGGCTCCCGCCTCACTCACCTGGGGCAGACCCAGCAGAGTCAGGGCGGGGAGCTGGCTCCCCCGACACGGTCACCAGGCTCGGCACCTGTGCGCTGGGGGCCAGGGTCCGCTTCGTAACCAGCCACCTGTGCCGTCGCACCGGCCCCGGCTCAGAAGGGCCCTGCGCTGGGGTTAGTGCTCTGCTGTGGCCGTCTTAACATTCTTCAGTCTTTCTAAACGAGGGGCCCCACATTTTTACTTGGCACTGTGTCCTGCAAGTTCTGTAGCTGGTCCCGAGCTGAGCCTCGTGTTTCAGATTGGTGGAATGAGGATTCTCAAACGAGACCACGTCTCTGGCGTGGGCCTGCGGGGCCTGCGGGCCCTAACACCTCAGATGCATCTCCTCTGTTCCCATGATCAGGGTGGACGAGGAGGGGAGGGAGGAGGGCGTCTCCTCCTGGGGGACACCGCGGGCAGAAGAGGCCGCCTCTGTCCAGATGCACCTGAGGTGGACCCGGGGCTCGAAGGCAGACTGGGCATCCTGGGCTGGGGCCGTCCTGGGCCCAGTGTGGCATCTGCAGGGACAAGGGTCATGGGTGCTCCGTGCAGTGTGTGGGCACGGGGCCCACCCAGAGTCTCGGTGCTTCTGTGAACACGTCAGTTGTCAGACCCTGGCGGGCAAGGTCTTGGCCTGAACAGGGAGGCAAGAGCATGTCAGCATCCTGTGTGTGCCGGCTCCTCCCAGTTTCTCTAGTATAGCTGAATGGTTAGCGCATGAGACCTGAGGCCCCTCCGCCCCGGTTCAGACCTGGCTCTGCCTTTCCCCAACCCGTGGGGAAGGATTTCCCCTCTTCGTACCGTCCCATCCTCACCTGTAAATGGGGATGATGGTGATGCCCACCTCACAGGGTCGTTGTGGGGGGCAGATGAGCTAATATGGCGAGTGTGGCGTGAAGCAGCCATCTATCTGGTGGGCAGGAGCGATGATCATTCATTCAGTCAACAACAGATGTGTATTGAGCATGTGCTTAGCTGCGGGCACAGCTGTGCCAGGCACTGGGATATGTGGACACTCTCCACAGAGCAATCCCAGGCCTGGTCTCCTTGAGAGACGAGGATGTGGTTGCACACCGTGTGAGCCCCCTACCCACAGAGCCCGTTTCCCGCTCGCCCACCTTCTGCTGCAGTTTTCTCTGCAACGAGCCGCGAGGGGCCGCACAGTCTGCGAGAACAGGAGTGGCTGCAGACGCCTCCTCTGATTTTGTCTGCAGCCCCCTGTAGCTTCAGGCTTATCCCCTGCTCCGTGGGGTTGGATCAGAGGCCCTGGGCTGGGACTCTGTGCTGAGTGCCTCTGGACAAGTCCTCTGACCTCTGGGCCTGTGTCCTGCAGGCTGAGAGTTCCTGATTCCAGATTTTATAGGGACAATCACCGAGTATAAACACAGACGCAGAGGGAGGGAGGAGGAGCAGGCGGAGGCTATGAAGAGCCTGGGTGAGGGAGGTGCCAGGTCCCCTGAGAGTCACAGTTTCACTCAGCGAGACTCGAGACCCGGGGCTGGGACAAGGCAGGGCAGTCACCAGCACCTCCAGGGCTGCGTGCCCAGCCAGAACAAGGCCCCCCATTAACTGTGTGCAGCCAGCGGAAAGAAGAATGCCCGAGCCCCCGCCGGCCGACGCCACGCCAACCCGCGCCTCGCTGCTGGCTCCCCTGCCCTGAATGCAGAAGCCCAGGGTGCCACCCCCCCACCTCCGCCTGCCCTGCCTCCACCTGCCAGAAGGAATTAGCCGCACTGTCCAGATTGGGATGGGGCGCAAAGGCAGCATGCTGTGGGGCCAGGGGACCTGCTGGGCGTGGGGCTTGGGGTCAGGAAATACCTGGCTAACCCTGGACCCCTGGCGTGCCTGGTCCTGGTGGACAGGCCTGGGGCCTGCAGGGGGGCGGGGGTGGAGAGCGTAGGAGGAGGGGAGGCTTGGCCCGGGGGCCTTCCGAAGGCTGGCCACAGCCCCTGCCCCTGACCTGGGCTGGACCCCCACACGGACAGACCAAGCCATTCACCATCCCGCCACTTGTCTTGGGGTTGACCCTTCAGGAACATGACCCCTGGGAAGTTCCTCCTGGTGTCCCTCCTCCCTCCACGTGTAATGTCCCTGAGTTTCCCTCCTCTTTCGGTCAAGAGGAGAGAGCCGACAGCTACCCTCTGCTTCGCTAGCCCTGAAGGCACTGAGGGTGGGCTGGGCGTCGCTTCATTTTCTCCATGAGGAAGTGGGCCTGGCCCGTGTGGGCAAGCAGGGGGCCAGAGATGGAGATGCCCCGTGGTCCCTGGGGATCCTGGAGGGCCCGCCTGCTGCTGAGGACACTGAGCGCCTCATCCTGTCCCTCTGTGGAACCCGCACCTCACTGCAGCCTCCCGGCGCCCCCTGCGCTCAGCCACAGCTGGCCCGCACAATGCCCATGCGGCGCCACTGCATGGAGAGGCGGCGGCACCCTTGTCTGGGCCAGGCCCCACCTGCATGTCTTGATGAGTCAGTTTGGTCAATCCTTAGCAAAAAAGTGATTGAAAGATATTTATAAGGGGTTGCTTAAAGGAGACTTATTAGCATGTCCTTAAGCCTTTTTCTCAAAGCACGGTCCGCAGACCAGTGTCATCCGGGAACACGTCAGCAGGAGAAAGCTCAGGCCTCGGCCCAGACCCACTGAGTCGGAGCCTGCATTCTGGAGGGGGCCAAGCAAGGCCCTAGAGCTGGTCCCTGGGAAGGTCAGAGCATCAGCTGACTCTCTGCTCCCCCACCCCCTGGAACTGCGTTCACCTAATGTGCACTTGGGCGATGCACCACGGGTTCAAGTCAACAGTGATAAGAAGGAGCCCGTGGACCTCGCTGTGATTTCCTGCAAGGCTGTGCTTAAGAAATGGGTTCCGACCAGAAGCCTGCAGCTCCGGGGGCAGGAGGAAGTAGGACCCAGGGGGAGTCTCTCTGGAGGAAGCCAGGGATGCATCAGCTTGATTTAGGACACGAGGGGCTGGCTGACATGCCTCTTCCTCCAGGAAGCCTTCCCTAATCTCTCAGCCCGGATGAGGGCTTCCCGTGTGTGCCCCCTCTGTCCCCAGGCTCATCCTCTGGGATCTAACTCCTGTTTACTTGTCTGTTTCTCAGCCCAGGCTGGAGCCCCAGGAAAGGAGAGTCCAGCCGCCAGTGCTCCCTGGTCCCATCGGTGCTGGCACATGCCCCTCGCACATGGGTGCCCCAAAATATTGGTGGAATGAGTGAAGAAATGAATGAAGGAATGAATCAACAAATGAGTGGCCAGAGGCAGGAGGAGCAGAGCAGGAGCCAGCAGGCTGGAGCAGACGTCCTCACCTGGGAGGGGGCGGGCGGGCGGGCGGCAGCGCTCTTTGGGCCTGGCGGTGGCACTGACCTGGCTCCCCCGCAGGCCCGAGGTGTGGCAGGCAACCCAGACGGCTGCGGTGAAGCCGGAGCCGTGCCGCCGAGTCTCTTAAGCTGCCCGTCAGCCAGCTCGCAGCCAGGCTTGGGTTTCATTAGAATGAGACATCTGTTCTATAAACCCTTCCACTTAGAAGCTTTTGCCTTTCCTATTCATTCTCTTAGCTTTTTTTTTTTTTTTTTAAAGAAAACCTCTTTTGAAAATTTCCATCCAGTCTGAAACAAGCTAAGACGAACAGAGGTATGTGCCTGCCCCTGGGCGCGGATGCATCAGGGCTCTGGCCACTCGAGGCTGCTGGTTCTGGAACCTCCACGCTGTCTGGCACTTGCCTGGGCTCTGAAGGTTCAAGATGAATAAGACCTGCGGTCTGTGCAAAGAGAGGTCTCGGGGCGGTGGGTGGGAGAGCTACCACCCCATGAATCTGGGGTGGAGGTATGCACCCAGAGGAGTGGGGAGCAGGAGGTGGGGGAGTGTGTCCCACTGTGGAGTCCTGTGACCATGTAGGGCACACGGATAGATGGCCAGGGAAGTCTGGGAGGGAAGCCTGAGGACACCAAAGCCCTTGGCCATGCCAGCAAGTCTCAGCAAGCATTTATGGAGCACCTGCTGTGTGCAAGAGCCCGTGCAAGGTGCGAGGGATGCACAGAGGAGGGAGACGAGAAAACAAACCACAGAAACAAACATCCAGCTTCAATTCAAGAAGGTGGAGGCTGAGAAGGATTCACGAGATGCCGTGGGAATCTAGAGGGGACCCTTAGCCAGCTCGAGGCTCATGGGAGACTATCAAAATGAGTCCTTTTTTTTTTTAAACTAACTTTTATTTAAGTATGATCTACGTCACAGGAAAGGGTACCTATCAAAAGGGTATAGCCTGACAAATTTCCACAAGCTGACCACACTGGCACGACCAGCCCCAGACCAAGAAACAGAATGTCAGCAGCTTTCTAGAGTTCTCCACCAGCCGCCCCTCCTTCCCGTCACCACCCACCCCCACCAGGGCAACCAGCCCCGTGATTTCCGACGGCGCAGGTGCATTGTGCCCTGTGTTTCGAATTTCATATAAACGGAGCCCTATTTTGTGTCTGGCTGTGTTTGAAGATCCGTCCACATGGTGGCCACAGGCGCGGCTCATTCGGTCCCACTGCTGCGAGGTGTTCACTGTGGGAGAACACAGCGCAGCTCATCCACCCTGCTGTTGATGGGCGCCGGACACCCTCTGGTTTGTGGTGGTCCGGTGGCGCTGCGGGGGGCGGTTTGTACAGCCGTTGGCAAGTGCGTGGATGCGTTTCTGTCGGTTTCATACCCAGGAGTGAATTGCTGGGTCGTAGTGGGTCCAGGAGGATTCTGGAGGGTGGGAATGACCTTCCTAGGTGAGGTGTGAAAGGGTCGTTGGCTAGGTCTGAGGCCTCAGGAGGGAGGCCAATGGTGGAGGGGGAGGAGCGGGAGAGGGCAGGGGGTCCCACAGCGTGGCCGCGAGGACCGGCAGTCTACTGAGACCCTCTGACTGCTTACCGTATAGTTTCCAGCGGCTCCTGTAACAAAGTACCACGAACCGGGAGGCTTACGACAGAGGCTGATTCTCTCCTGGTTCTGGAGGCCAGGAGCCCGGATCCAGGCGTCGGCAGGGCCGCATCACCATGAGGCTCGAGGGGAGCCCCCCCTGCCCGCCTCTCCTAACTCCTGGGGTTGCCGTCTTCCTGGGCTGTGGCCGCGTCACTCCAATCTCTGCCTTCGTCTCCATGTCACCATCTTCTCCGGGTGGCTCTCTCATAAGGACACCTGTCATGGGATTTAGGGCCTGCCTGAATAATCCAAGATGCTCTCCTCATTTCAAGATCTTTCACTTAATCACAGCTGAGACCCTTTTCCCAAGTAAGCTCGTATTACCAGGTTCCAGGGACTGGGACGAAGACATGGCTTTTGGGGGCCACCATTTGGCCTATTATGCCATTCCTCACTGCCATCCTAAGCACCCCAGCTCCATTCCTCTTTGCAAAGGCCGCTTCCAGATGGCTAAACCTGTCCCTCTTGGCACTGCAGGCCAGGCTTCCTCCAGGAAGCCCTCCGGACTGTATCCTGGCCCTGAGGCACTTGAAAGTCCTCCAGCACAAAGGCTCAAGGCTCTGTCCAACCATGTCTGTGGTTCTGCTGGATCCTGGATGGCGGCTTCCTCAGGGCAGGGCATGGCTCCTCCTGCCTTCCTCCTGTACGAGGCACACACACCTCCTCCAGGGTTCAGAGCGGCTCTGCACACAAGGGTACTAGGAACAAGGAACTTGGGCTGAAGGCACCTTTCCAACAGTGTCCGGTCCAGCCCAGGGCACTATGCCCAGTGGCCAGCCCTTCCCCATGCCCCCTCGCCCCAGACAGCCCCACCTCAGAGGGAACCTGGCTGTTACACTGTCCTCTGTGTAGTCCTGGTTACACACACAACACAGGGAGGGAGGGAGCATCTGGGGAAGGGAGGGAGCCCAGCCCTTTTCTTTTCCTCGGAGGAGGCCAGGGAGGCAGGAATGCCTTCGGCTGGGGGACCCTGGCCAGAGATCAGAAGATCAAAGGATGCGCAATCAGGGCTGAGGCAGGTGGCACCACTTGGACTCCTCAGAGAGAAGCAGCTGCTGGTGCCTCCTAAGGGCAGGCCCGACCTGGAACGCCCTCCCCTCCCGCGGCTCCCCAGCCAGCTCTGCAGTAACGCTGCCACAGTGTTCTCCCTGACGGGGGCTCTGGGGGAGAATGCAGGTGAGGGGAGGGATGCTGAGCTGCACTCACGCCCCCCAGGGGCACAGCTAACACCCTGGCACACAGGATCCTCCTGTTAACCCTCACAGCAGTTCCCGTAAGAGGAAGTACTAGGTACCATTTTATAGATGCAGAAACTAAGGCACAGAGAGAAGGGACTAGCCCAATATCGGACAACGGGGAGGCGGCAGGGCCAAGATACAAACCCTGGCAGTCTGACCCCAGAGCCCACATCCACCACACCCTGACGGAATGGGCAGAGATCTGCTCAGTCCGACTGCAGCGTTAGGGAGCAAGGCTAGACGTCAGGAAGGGCTGGGCCATGGTGTTAGATCCAGATCTCAGATCTAGCCTTTCTACAAGTCCCATGAACCAGGGGCTGGGGAAGGGGGTGGCTGTTGGGGCGCCAGCCAGAGACAAGGACGGAGGTGGTAGGAGAGGATCACGCTGAACCCGGCAGGAATCGCCCCGGGGGACCAGGCATGCGGGGCCTCAGGGGCCCACGGTGCAGGGAGGAAGGGAGCCACTCAGCACGGGTGGGTGTCTGGGGACCTGCCCCCCGGGCGGCTGAGCACGCAGGGCACGTGAGCAGGTGGGCTTGGAGGAGGGAAAGTGAGCTCCGGAAAGTTCCACTGGTACTGGTCAGCCCCTGGGAACAGGACCCAGAGGCCATTGGGCCTCCCAGGCGGCCCTAATCCCCATCTATTGTTCCTGAAGCTGCGGTCAGCTCTCCACTTCCGGGCCGTTTCAGCCGCGGGTGGCAGAGGGTGCGGGGAGGCAGCGAGCAGGGGGCGGGCAGGGCACAGGGTCAGGGGCGCGGGGAGGCAGCGGGCGGGGTGTGGGCAGGGTGAGTGGGCAAGGGGCGAGAGAGCCGCAGGAGGCACGGACAGGGGCGAGGCTGGTACCTGCGGGGTCCGGGGTTGGAGCTACTGTTTCGTTTGTTGTGCGGCTGTTTCAACAGAACCCGCCCGGGGAAGGTTGGGATGTGAGGTAGCATGTTTGCGAGTCCCAGTTTCTTTACTTAAAATGGAAATAAATAACCCTTCATTCCCCGACCTGATAAAAAGATTAAAAGAGACCAGGATGCCCCAGATCTCGATAACGGTAGAAGACACTACAAAGGAGGCGAACAGGGGGCAGAGAGATGGGTTGGACACCCCCTGGGACGTTGGCTTCAGAGGGACCTTAGTTTTGCTGAGCCTCACCTGTAAGCTGGGTCTGCAAAGCCTTCAGCAGTGTCTGCCCTGGCAAAGGTGGCTCTTATTACGTGCTCTGAACTCCCAGACTCTGCTCTTTCCCACTAGACTCCAGTTGAGACTGGGACCCGGTGCAATTTAGAAAGCCATGTGTCTGGGGGTCCTGGTGCTGCCCTAGCCAGGGTGGGCGTGGGTGGTGAGTGGGGGTCCCTCCGTGTGTGTCAGTGGTGGTGAGAGGAGTTGCTGGGATGGCACAGGGCGGAGGGCAGCCTGAAGCAGGAGGAGAGCTTACATCTGGACGTGGGTGTGGGGGTGACCGAATAGAGGGCCCTTTCTCGGGTTTCCGCCCCAGACACACCCTGCCTGCCTCTTTATCCAGTGACATAAAGGCAGCAGGATCAGGAGCTTCAGCTGGATAAACAGGGCTCAGGTCTGCGGTCAGCACACAGATCAGAGCCCACCTCCCGCCCCGGGGCTGTCCCGGGCCTTCCCACCTGGACCCCTGCTCCCCACACCACCCGGCCCCTCTCCTGGGCCCTGGAGGAGCCCGGGGTTGCCGGGTCTGGGGAAGGGGCCTAATTCTTCCCTGTGAGGAGGTTGCTTCCCATAGGATGTCCCCCTGCTTCTCCTGAAGGAGCTTCAAGTCTGATAGGGAGGCGGAATTCACACCACACACCTGCACGCAGACATAGAGCCTTCTAGACGAGCCAGCGACCCGAGTGAGGGCTGGAGACGACGCGGGGAGCCGGAGGAGACCCGGGCTAGTGGAACACATGGGCAGAGCAGGTCCTGAAATGCACAGCCACTCTGTCTTCTGGGCCCGTCCTCTTTCCCTCCTGCATTAGGGCTGTCTCACGCTCCTTGTCAGTCCTCCTGGGGGGGCCACTGGGGTGCCATTGCTGCATAGAAAATGGACCTAAGCTTGTGTTGTGTGCATGTGACAAGGACGGGTAATTGGGAGCCATGAGGGAACCCCAGCCCCGTGAGGAGACCAGCCACATGAATGAGCAGGCTGAGACGAGGAGGTGATGGTCCGTAATCGAGGGCAGGATCGCATGGCCTGATGTTGGGACTGAATCTGACGAGATCAGAGTCAAAAGCCCAAGTGGGTTAGTCTGAGGAGGGCCTGTGACACTCAAGGCCCAGCCCCGCCTAGCACTTGTCCCTCAGGCTTGTAATTGTCCACTCTCTTGTCATTGTCCCCATCTGACAGAGCTCTTGGAGGGCAGGGGTCCTACTTGGCTGGGGTTTGCAGCCCCGTCACCTGGCACAGGGCCTGCTGTATGGTGGGGACTCCATGCACGTTGGTGGAATGAGGTGTGGCTGGATGACTAAATGGGTGGCTTGAGGCTGGAGGCACCTGAGCCCTCGGTGGGTGGCAGAGTTGGGTCGTGGTGCTCATGACTGTTGGTTGGTATTCACCACATGCCCGACACTGGCTGAGCACTTTAGCAGTGAGAAAACGCAGGCAGAGAGAGGTGAACTAATTTGCCCAAAGGCACACAGCAAGTAAGTGGCAGAGGTGGGAACCAAACGCAGGTCAGTGTGACCACAGAGGCCACACGGGTGCCGTCTGATAGAGCAGCCTGTGATGACGGGCGTGGTTTAGATCTGCGCTGTCCGATGTTGTGGCCGCTACCCACGAGTGGCTATTGAGGCTTGAAATGTGGCTAGTGTCGCCGAGGAAGTGAATTTTAAATTTGATTTAATTTTGGTGTAAGTTTTAGATGTGAGTACTTACACGGGAGTAGCGGCTGCCTTGTTGGACAGCGTGAATCTATAGTGTCTCTCAGGGAGAGGGCAGAGGAGAGACGGAGACTGGGGCCGGCCCTCCACGGCTCCCGGATGCTCTGCCCTTCATGTTGTGGGCTGCTCTCTGGCCACACTGCAGCGCCAGCCGGGCCCAGGAGGCCTGGGCCCCATCAGCTTCCCCGCCTGTGGGTGGCACGGCTGACAAGAGGCAGGAACTGTGGGGGAGAAGCACACACGGTTCTGCAATGCCGGTGCCCCGCTTTGCTTTTGAGAGCCTTCGCCTGGCTCTGGGCACGGCTGAGGGACAGCTCCACGGGCACAGCTCTCCATCGCCCAGGACGAGCGCTCCGAGCATCCTGACCAGTCGCCTGGGGCGGGAGCAGCCTTTGCACCGGACCTGTCGTAGCACTTCTGACTGAGACTCAGGGTATCTGTGGACCACCCCAGCTTAGCCACATCGCCCGGCAGAGCCAGAGATATCCCCTTAGCTGGAACGGGCCCGACTCCCTCACAAGGGGATTCCCCTGCGGTGCTGAGGGTCAGGGCCAGCCCCAGAACTCAGTCTCCATCTGTGACGCTGTCCCCTCCCTCGCTCTGCCCGGCACCCGCTCCCTTGGCGTACTGTTGCCCTCAGAGTGCCCCCTTTCAAGAAGAAGCTGGAGCCATCAGGTTTGGCCTGACGTTGGTTCCAAAGGCGTCAAACCAAGATTTCCCAAATTGAGCATCTTTGAGTAGGAAGGACCACCCTGGGTCTCTTCCCTCCTTTCCCTCCTCTCTCTGCATCAGAGCGTGAGGGGCCCACGTCACGTAGATGAAATAGGATACCCATGAGCGACATTCCCTGACGTCTGTGGTCCTTTAACCCAGGGCTGAAAACATCTCTTCTTTTCTCTCCCCTGGCTTTTAGGAACGTCTCCTTGCTCTGCCTTTATCCCTCCCTGTCCCACCTGAATGGAGGGTCACCAGTTGACTCTGGGTTTCCGATCCATGCACAGGCCGACACAGCTCATCTGCATGAGCCCCTCAGACTGCTTAGCAACCCCGGGACTTTCTGCCCCCTTGCAAATGACCCCAAGTCCAGGTGCCAGGCCCCCGGCACCCCTCCAGCCTATCTCTTACTGTCCCCTGTACCCTCCTTCAGGAGCGCTCCTGCCACTCCCGGCAGGCTGGGAGATGTTCTCATTGCAAACAAGGTAGCCAAGAAATGACAAAATAAAGCAAAAGTCCTTTTATTTAGAACAGAGCATTGTCCTCATGCAAGATTTCGTGCAAAGCTAAGGGAACGCATTGTGCTGTCATGTGTATGAACATAGATACACTTTTCCGGATTGGAGTACACTCCCTTTGTTTGGAAATTGGTGAAAATTGCAAAAATCCGAGACCTGTGTGTCAGCGAGTGTGTTTGGATTCTCAGAGGAGACAATTTGTACCGAGTCATCTCTGCTAAAAAAAGTGTCATCCGGGAGTCAAATGGACGGAGGAGGCTCGTGAGGGACTCAAGACCATCGTGGTGGGTGCAGAGAGCGTCGCCCCCAGTTTAGGAGACCCAATTCGAGCAGCGACACTGTTGTTCACTTGCTGTGTGGCCTTAGGTAGCTTTGTGCCTCTCTGGGTCTGCTTCCTCCCTTTTGAATTGAAGGAGTGCAGGCAGAGGAAGGTACCTTCCATTCAGGGCTGTTTGAAAATGCAGTGGGGGGTCTGGATGGTCCCGTAACTGGAGATGCTACTGGCACAGAAAGCAAAGCCAGCGGGGCCAACAGCCGTTCGGTGAACGGGCCGGCCCGGTGCAAGGAAGGGCTCTCCCACGGCCAGAACTCCCCTCCCCGAGTGCAGGGGGTGCTGTCCGGGTGCCGCCACGGTGGGCTCTGTTCTGGGAGCTCCTTGTGTCTCTACACACGCCTCCCTCATTTCTGCCCCGGGGAGCCAGCCCTGAGCTGGTGCTGTAGAGTCGGGACACGTGGTTGAGAACTTAGCTAGGAGAGAGGCTGCAGGAGCAGTTTGTAAACCACAAAACAGAGTGGGCTTGTGGCTTTCTGTTGTTACTTTGTGAGCAAACAATCCTTCCCCCGCAACACTGTAAACTCCTCCAGGGCCCAGACCCCTGGCCCCGCCATGCGGCGAGCCGAGCCGGGCACCCAGCAGCCAGTAGAACATAGCTTACTGAGCTGTGGGGCTGCGGGGACCTTGGCCTCAGTCCAGTTGACCCAGGTCCCCCCCGATGCCGTGCTCTTTCCTCTCTGCCCGGTCGCCTGCTCTCTTGCGGTCAGAAGAACTCAGCACATGTTCTCTGAGCACCAGACGGTCCCTGGGGCAGCTAGCCTGACGACTGCCCTTTTCGACAGGCGGGACCACCCCGTTGGGCTCTTTCTACACCGGCCTGTCCTGCTCCCTGCTGACCCCAGGCTGTCTCCCAACGTGCAGTCAATGTGGGGAAGGGCTGTCAGTGCAGCTGTTGTGACAGCCCGTTGGGCCCTAACCAGAGGCTGCTGCCTGAGAGGAGGAGGGCAAGGAGCAGGCTGATGTTGCAAGGGCATGTGGATGAGCCTTCAGAGCCAGAGCTCAGGGAGAGAGGATGCCCCAGTGGGAGAACAGTGAGCATTGTTAGCAACAGCCCCAGTGGCTGCGGAACTCAGCACCCAGTAGGTTCTTCATAGAGATTATGCCCTTAAAGCAGAGTGGGAGACGCTCAGACGAGACATAGGGACAAACATCCCTGGAGCGCCGGCTCTCAGCCCAGGAGTCGAAGCCCAGAGGCCACCTCCCCTGTGTCTGTGACACATTCGTCTGAACATTTATGGCGCACCCCTGTTGTCTGGGGACCCCGCTAGGATGTGGGATACAGACAGAGAGGACTGAGAGTAAATCTGTGCCTTGAGGAAGCTCATTGTCATGCGGGTCGTTAGACACTAATCAGGATAGTTCACTTAGACAGGCGTAAGCAAATAATAAGGTGTGTTGTACGTTTATTAACTCAGGTAATTCTCACAGCTCTCGTGAGGCAAGCGCCACTATTATCGCTATGTCACAGATTGAAGGAGGCTGGGAGATGTCAAGTGGCGAGCAGCCACGCACAGCTAATTAGCGCCCAGCTGGGTTGGTAATAAAGGTGAGCATGGTGCTGGGTGCACGCAGAGCTCAGTGTGTGCCAAATGCTGTGGGCACAGGGGCCACCACGTCCGCTCTGCATGGGGCAGGCATCACGGAGGAGGTGACCCAGGGGCTCGTCTCCCAGGGGCTCGTCTCCCGGTTGCTCTAACTGCCCTTACCTGGCTGCAGAGATGGGTAACCCGAGCCCACACCGCAGACCGTGCAGAAGGGACGTCACTCCTTTGGCCTCTTCTCTGGCCGGGTGGGGACAGTCCTCCCGGGTCCGACCTAGAGGAACCCAGCGGCTTTGCCTTTTGCTGTTTCTTCTTCCCACAGGAAAACGCAAGCAGAACAAATCCCCTGCGCCCTTGGGTATCAGCCAGATTGCGCAGGGTGGGGTCTCCTCGTACCCTCCCCCTCCAGCTTGGGCTTCACCACCCTCAGCTCCCCAGCATCCCCCCCTTATCCAGCCTGTTCCTGGTCTCCATGGCAACACCACCTCACCAGCTCCCTTGGGTGGTCCGGTCACCTCACAGGGTAAAGCTTTGAGAACATTTTCCTAATACACAGCCAGAAACTTCTCCTTCCCATGCCCAGGGCTGCCCCTCTCCCCTCCCTTTCCTCCCGTTAGCTTCGCCCCACTGGTCCTCTCCTGCCCCCTGTGACTGTGTCCACTGAGAGGACACACAGCCCCCCTGGAACCCCAAGGGCTGCTGGGAAGAAGCTTCAGAACGGGTTTGCAACCCATCCTCTCAATCCCCTTGCTGTTCGATGAGAGCAGCAGTTTGCAGGGTCCAGGGCAAAAGGAAAATGTGCTGTGTCTCCTCCACAAAGAATTCAGAATTTCCGAACGGCAAGAGCAGAGAGGTAAACAGTGCCAGGCCCTCCAGATGAGGGTCTGTGCAGCTGCACGGTCTCGTGCCCCCAGAGCCCGTCGGGAGAGCGGAAGTGGCTGTGTGTGGTGGTCGTGGGTGATGGTGTTGGAGCAGGGTTCAAGTTCAGGCATCAGGCATCCAACTCAGCCACAAGGCTGACCCCAGGCAGCGTCGCTGAGCTCCTTCTGCTCTTGTCTGGGGCCGAGAGACAGACAGACAGGAGGCCGGAGGTCAAAAGAGGGAACCAGGCTCACCCCAGGTCACACAGCCAAAGAGCGTTTTCCAATCAACAGGACGAGAATTGGGTGAGGTCATTCATTTCCCCCGAAGGGTTTCTGTCTTTCTAATCAGTGGATGCTTCGAGAAAGTTTCTGACTTTTAACTCTCCAACACTCTGATGTGCACGCGTCAGATACACACGTGCCCTCAGGCATGCCCAGCACCCCACGAGACATGCACACCCCGGAGCTCGTGTTTCCCAGCGCATGGCCCTCGTGAATGCACGTGAGCTCGTGCAGCGTCCACCAACCCCGGGCTCCCCGAGCACCATCGGCCCCCAGTGTCCCTGGGTCCAGCACAGCCCCAGTGTCTGAGCTGTGCTCTCTGGTTGATGAGGACAGCTGCCCTTCCAGGAGTGTCATGGCTCAGCACCACCGACTACCCAGGACAAGCCCCGTGTTCAGACGCGCTCCCCAAGACTCCAGCACGGCCTCCCCCGCGCAGGGCCCTTGGCCCTCCGGGGTCTATGGCATCAGTCAGAGGGTCTCAGCTTTGAAATCACCGCCGCGCCTCCCTTTCCAGCTCCGTGCACTCCTCCTCCTTCCAGTTTCCGTGGACCAGCCTCAGCGCTCTCCTTTTGTGAGAGGGCCAGGCCCGAGCCGGCTCCCCACCCCCCACCATTTGAAATCCACCCTGCTCAACCCCCCTGACGGGGCACTGCAGCTGGGCTGTGTGTTGTCTTGGGCAGGATGTGGGCGCAGGCTGGAGGTGCTGGCCCCCTCCTCCCCAGGGGAGAACAATGAGGCCGCGAGTCCGGGTGGCGGGGCGGAGGGGGGCCTGGAGCCACATCAGAGCGCTGAGGTGCGGCCCCCGGAGGCATGGCTGAGTGATGAGGCCTGAGTCACAGACCCGCGTGCTCCTTGAACTCCCGCTGCGCGCCTGTGGAGACACGTCCAGAAATGCACGGGGTAAACATTTAGAGGTAATGGTTTCTGTGGCACCTCGCGCCTGCCTCCCTGCCTGGCTGAGGGTGGGTAGGCCCCCCAGGGGAGGCGTCCCATCACACCCAGGTCCCATGGCCTGGGCTTCTGTGCGCCTCACTGTACTTTCTCCCGCCACTGTCCAGCGTCCCCAGTATCTCTACATTTCCCCCGGAACCCTAGGCTAGTGGAGCCCGAAAGCATTCCCAGAACCAAACTTGGACTTGAAGTCTGTCAGCGAGCTCTCTTGGTTCTGCTCCCTAAACGGTGGCTGTCGGCACACCAGCTCTGCCCTCCTCGATGGGGCAGCCGGGATGGCCCGTCCATCTCCACGTGGAGCAGGGAGGGGGCTGTGGACAAGAACCAGCCACGAGTCCCATGTGCCACGTCCTCGGCTCAGCCCTCGTGGAAGGTCTTCCTTCCTCAGAGCACATGGCGTCTGGAGTCCAACCTTTATCACGGATGGAACGTTTGAGACTAAACAGTCTTTTTATAGACAGGACTGGGCTCCCAGTGCCCACCCAGCCCCCCCCCCCCCGCCCCCCCCACTGTGGCCAGGCTGCCTGTCTGAGCACACACGGCAGCACGCTCATCTCTTTCTCAGGGCAAGGGAAACACTGAGGTTGAGAGGCGAGCGTGCATTCCTAGGGCGGAAGAAAGCCGTGGGAAGGCCTGGGGCTGCCAGCAGGGTGGCGTTCTGGTCTGGGCCACCTTGGTGCTCCCCGGGGAGCAGCTGGCAGAGGCGAGAAGCAGCTGTTGGAGTTTGAAATAGGGTGCAACCCAAATGTGTCAGGCGCTCATATAGTCTCAGACACCGCTGCTCACCAGGGCACAAACAGAAGAAGACGCCAACACAGAGCCAGACCAGCAGACTAGGGCACCAACCCCTGCCCACCTCCCCACAGGCCTGTGGGGCTGGGACACGTGCCTACAGGTCACTGAGGGACAGGTGGAAGGAAGAAAGCAAATATTTATCGTGCACGTACTATCTGTTAGTCAGTCTGTAAGCATTTAATCCTTACAAGGACCCTGGGAGTTTAGTGTTATTCGTCCCATTTTTATGGATGAGGAAACCGAGGGTCTTAGTGGCTAAGAGCCTGAGGTCTTAAGGGCTCTCTTGGAGAGCCCAAGGTGGGGAGAGTTGACCTCAGGGCCTTTTGACCCCAAAGCTCTGCGTTCTTCCCTCTTTGTTTTCTTGAATGAAAATGGAGATAACAGTGGAACCTACCTTGGGGTTGTTGTGAGAGTCCAGTGGGGTTGTTTGGGAGAAGGTCAGTCGGTTCCTGGCTCAGGGGAGGCCTCTTGCCAGTGTCAGCTGTTACTGTTGTGACCATGCTGTGTGCGGGGCGTCTCTGAGCACAGTGACTAGAACCACCCACGGGGGCTCTCAGATGACGTGGGAAGGGGGGAAGGATCCAGGGAGGGGGTACTTTCACCAGGGGAGGTGACATCTGCTGTGGTGTGCCCAGAGGTCACGTCCTGCCGTTCTGCCATTGGAGAGAGGCAGAGGAAACTGAGGCAGGGACGCCAGCAGACCAGAGACAGGCGAGCTCAGAGGCAGGGGCTCCCCACTGGCTCTGGGGTTGAATCAAAGGCTGAGCCCGGTGGCCATTCCACGGATGATCACACCAGGGCATGCATCTTGGGGGAGCCTGCTCCATAGACCATGGCAGTGGTCCCTGTGCCTCAGTTTCCCCACTGGCAAAAAGAGAGCATGCGGTGTTATTGGGGTGGAGTGACCTCTCCCCTCCTGCTCTGAAGTTCTGGGACTTGCTCTCTGGCTCCTCCCCCAATGGGGAGGTCAGCGTCCTTCATAGTGGGGAGGGGTGTCCGGTGGAGGGAGGGAAGGGCCGGACGAGTTGGCGCTGGGGGAGAGAGAACACTCGTGTGGACCTGGAGGGCCTCGTCCCAGCCCGTTTCCCTCTCACAGAGAATGCAGCCGCTGGACTTGGAGTTAGGCCGGGGTGGCATGGGGTGCGTGGGAACCCTGGGGCTCTCTGCGGGGGTTTGGAGCTGACAGTGCGGGATGGGGCGAGGGCAGTCACAGCTCCTTCCCCTCCTCTCTCCGTGCAGAGACCTGAGCATGAACAACCTCACGGAGCTCCGGCCTGGCCTCTTCAGCCACCTGCGCTTCCTGGAGGAGCTGTGAGTAGATGCTTGGTGGGGAGCTGGGGCGGGGGCTGGATCCTGGGGGCTGGGCTGGAGCTGGCCTCTAATAGCAGGGAGAACCCGGGCTCCCAGGAGGAGGGTGGAGCTCAAAAGAAAGGGGCTCTGGACAGCAGGTGTCAGCCGAGACCTGGCCCAGGCGCGGACTCGGGGTGGTGCGTGGGGCCACGTCGCACAGGAACCCTAAGATCGAGCATCTTTCCTCCCTGAAACCAGCTCCTCTTGGCAGCTCCCCCTTTCTGTCAGGGCTCTCGCCTCTCTTTGGGGGTCATCTTTGACCTGGTCTCATCCCCCGTCTCCAGTCACCGGCCACTTCCCAAGTCCTGGTGATTTTCTCTCTGAAATGTCTCCCATCTCCATCCCTTCTTCTCTGTTCCCACTGTGCCCTAGACGCCCCCCACCTCCAGGGGCTGCGCCAGCCTCCTAGCCGACAGGTCACCCTCCTCCTCTCTAATGTGCTCTGCACATCTTCAGGGGGCATCTCAGCAGCTCAAGAGCCTTCCGTGGCTCCCGTAGCCTGAAGGATCTGCACCTAAGACCCTCCCTCACCCGGCCCCGACCTGGCTGGCCACCTCTGCTCCAGCGAGGCCAGTCCTGTTGGCCACCCCTGGTTCCCCTCCTGCATGTGAACAGATGTCCCTCAACCTGGCACGCCCACCCCCTTCCCTCCACTCAGACACATCCTTTCTCTATCAGCGCCAAGCACAAGGCCCGCCTCCTCCTCTCAGTGCCCCTGGTTAATCCCTTCCCAGGGCAGCCGCTCTCAGCCTGGAATCCTCAAGTCTGGCCTTATGCTCCCGTGTGCTCCTGGATCAGTCCTCCCCTGGGTCAGAGGGCCGGTCACTCTGCTCCCAGCCCTGACTTCCATCCCAGCCCTGTTATTCTTGCTCTAGCACCACCGCCCGTCCTGGGGGCCCTATCAAGCTTTGCTTACACTGCGCCAGCTGTGGGCTCCCTGGAAACACTCACAGTCCCACCTGTTTTCTGGGCCCCACGACTCCCCAACAGATCTCCCCATTGGGACCCTAGACAGCGCTCCCCAAGGGAGCAGTGAGCCTGCCTCCGCAGTGGTGACCATTCTACCGCCCCCAGGGCTGGGCTTTCCAGACCTGGCACTTACAGGGCCACGAGGTGCTCCAGGGGCAAACAAGACAACAGAGCTGTCTGCTCCCTCCAAGCTGCAGGGGAGGCTGTAGAGGCGTGAGGCAGCCAGGCGGACACAGGCAGGGCGGCAAGGAGCTTTCCCGGGGGAGGGAGTTCTTGCAGGCGGTGACAGAGAGAGATTCAGCGGAGGGGCTTTTGCATGGAGGTGACACGGCTGGGGCGGGAGTGGGCTCGGGAGCTGGGGCAGGTGCAGGGAGGGCTGCTCATCCACCCTTTCCACGGGAGGGGTGGCCCCATCTAAAGGACCCCCGTGGCAGATGCCGCATCCAAAACCCACGCTTGGAGGCCTCAGATGCCGACACGTCTTTTCACATGGTTGTTTTCTTAAACAATAAATGAGACTCCAGTAAAGACACTCTTACTAGAGAGAGCGCTTTACAGAATAGCTTCTGAGGCACTTCAGCACAGCCTCCCTGTGAGGCCCTCTCGGTAAGAATCGAGCCCGGACACAGCGTCGTGGGGGACGCTGCAGACCCCAGAGTGCCTCCAGTGGAGCTCTGCTCCATCAGGTGTTTGCATGAAGTGCATTTTGTTGAATTTGCTCCGTTTAGAATCGGTGATCGCCCGTGACAGATGGGGACAGGCTCTATCATCCGAGTGTTAGATGGAGCCTGACTCTCCGTTCTCTGAGCCCCCTGAGAGTGAGGGTCAGCGGTGTGGTTCGGGCGTGGGGGATGCAGACACACCCTGTCTGTATCCACCCTCCCCTGGTGACGGGGCAGGACGCAGCCCGGGAGCTGGGGCAGGAAACCCTGGTGGGCAGAGGGGACGTGGCACTGAGGAACTCACGTGAGCCCCACGTTAGTCAGATTTGGTGAGGACACCAAACTGTGCCAGCGCCTGGCCCTGTGACCCTTAGGGGAAGTGTCGAGACCTCTCCGAGCCTCAGTTTCCTCATTGGGAATCTGGGGATAAAGTAGGTGCTTAGAACTGCAAGATGATGGGTGTGAAGTCCTGAAAACATCTCGATAAATGGTACCGGTCACCTCATCCTCCTCCTCTCTGAGTCCCAGGACACTGCCCACGAGAGGCCGCCCCCTGTGGTCCCTGACCTCATCCCTGCCCTCTTCTCCGATTCACAGGCGTCTCTCTGGGAACCACCTCTCACAGATCCCGGGACAAGCCTTCTCCGGTCTCCACAGCCTGAAAATCCTGTAAGCGTGAGTCGCCCCATTTTACAGAGAGGCGGCCTTGGGAGAGGGGGGACCCCGAAGCCTGTGGCCCGAGTCTCAGCGTGATGCTGAGTGTTTCCTTCTCTTCACTTTTCATTTTGATCATTTCCGCTTCTTCGCTTTCACCTTGTCTGTGCCAGGCTCTGATTTGTGAGCCAGCGTTTAACCGGCCCCGAGCCGCGTGACAGCCTGCAGGCCAGGGGAGGGAAGCGTCTCTGGGTTTTGTGATGTGAGGGAGGACCACGGCGTGGGTCTTCGTGGGCTGAGTTCAGGGGCAGACCCAGCGAGCCTCAGACCTCTCAGGCCAGAGAGGGACGAGACCGTTTCTGGAGATTCTTGACCCCAGAGGAATCCATTCTTCCTCTCGACCCAACCTTGGTGTCTGTGGCACTGAGGCCCCCTTCTCGCTGTCAACATACCTCCTCCTCAGTTTTCCGGCTTCTTTGTCCCAGCTTCGACCTTTGAAGGATAGGGAAGTGGGAATTAGAGAGAACTCTGTGTTATTTCACGCAGCGGCCCCTCGCCCGTTATAGAGAAGGGAAAGCAGAGATGCCATCTCCTTCTACCCTGATCCACGGCCCACCTCGTCCACACAAGACCCCACGTGTTCCTCTGATGAGCGAGGGTGGAAGGAGCTGGGGGAGGTGGGTGCACAGGGTCTGAGGGGGTAGGAAAATGGGGATCTTGGGGCTGACCCTGGAATGATAGAATGAGCATTTGGAACTTCCCCAAAGTGGGAGCCATTCCCCAGCTCTGCTGCCCCCTCAGCCCTGACTGGACCTGCAGGTCTTCTTTGTATGGTTGAACAGGTTGTTTACTGCACAAGACCCTCTGGTTGAGTGGTGAGGAGAGGCTGAAATCCAGTCCTGTGCCTGGCTTGGGTCTGCCTCCAGCGAGAAGCGAGCATATTTTTCTGGTTTCCTGAAAGTTGTGTATGGGCTGGCGGTGGCCCTGCCCCCTCGGTCAACAGCCCGTGGTCCACATGGAAGCACTTCCTCCTTTTTCCACGTTGTCATCTCTGGCACCCTCGGCCTCTCTCTCCATCTGCCTCTGAGTCTCTGAGTCCAGGGCTCTCTGGTGTCTCCTCCGTCCTGACTCTCTGCTCTGCCCTTGGGTCCTCCTGTCTGTCTGCAGCCTCAGTGTCCTCGTGCCTCCCGCCTTCCTCTTCTCCGTCTCCGACCTTTGCTCACTCTCTCTCTGCCCCTCTGTCCCGGCCCCTGGGGTCTCCTTCTTCCTGCCCTTCTCGCGTCTGTCTCACTCCTGGTCCGCGTCACTGGCCGGGGTGGGGAGGCATCTGAAGCGGGCGCGGGGCGGGTGGCCTGCTTGGTGCTGTGTCTGTGCCCAGCGGCAGGCTCGGGCCTGCGGTGGGATTAAAGAGCGCGCTCCGTTTGCGGGGCCTTCAGAAGACGTGAGACTCGCGTCCCGTCCTGCGACCTCTGCTTCCAGACGAGCCTCTTCCTTCTTCTCCGCCTGCATCGGGCGGTGAATCAAAACCTCGCAGAAACCGCCCCCTCCCGCCCCCTTCTGCAAACGGCACCCTTGGCTCAGTGCGCCAGGGCCAAGGGCAGCCGCACTGTCCTCTCCAGCTCTAGCATGGAACCCCGCTTTGCCCCATCCTGGAAGACCCCTGACCTCCGGAGCCTTCGTGTCAGTTCTTGGCCTGAGGAGCCTCGAGCTCAGGATGAGTTGAGTGGTCTTGGGGAACGGATCCTCCTCCTCAACGCTTCAAGCAGGGGGTCTGCCTGGTCTGGCCGCAGGTACTTTCTGACATCGGAGGTCCGTTTGTCCTGCTGTGTGTCCCTCCCTTGCTCGTTTTCAGACCTGCAAGAAAAACGGTGCGGTGAAGCCCACCGTTGTGTTGCAATCCCTTTGTGCCTGGAGAATGTCCTCTGCTCCCGTCTTCTCAGGTCTGGACTCTCATCTGAGCCACATCTTCCGTCCTCTGAGGCCTGGCCACCCCTGCGGGACTCTCTGCTTCCCTCCTTCCCTCCCAGAGGCAGAGGACTAAGAAGGGGATTCCCGCTCTGGTCCTCTCCTAGTGACCATGCAGAGCCCCTCCCTCTGTCCTTCCCACTCCAGCCCCCCATCTCACCGGGGGGCATTGTGACTCTTGGGGTCCTCTCCTTCCTCTGCTGGTCCCCAAGTCTTCAGCCCCGCAGGCTGGAACAGGGAGAGTCACCAGGGGAGTCAGCCCCGAAGTCTGGGGCTAGGGCAGTTGGCCCCGCAGGGAGTGTCAGCGTCACGCCTTTCCTGGAGCCTGTCGGTGGGAATGTGTGTTGTGCAGGGTCGTGAAGGCCCCTGCCTGGCTCCACCATCGGAGCCGCCACCGTGTCTGCTTCCTGGGTGTGTGGGAAAATGCCTGGGCCTCTGAGGGCACCTGCTTCGTGTGTCCTTTCTGGGGGGGCAGCTGTGGCCAGAGGTCCTGCATCCTGACCCACAGCCTGGAGGTGGAGCTGGCCCGTGGGGAGGCGGGAAGCCCTAAATGGCTCCTGCCTCATGCTGGAGGGAGAAGAAGCAGGCGTCCGTGGCCAGGAGTGTGTGCGTGAGAGCATGAGTATGTGATTGTGCATGTGTGAGCGTGAAAGTGTGTGAGTGCATCTGTGTCTGAGCGAGTGTCTGTGTGAGTGTGCAAGTAAGTGTGAAAGTCTGTGTCTGAGTTTGTGTGTGTGTGTGAGTGCATGTGTGAGAGTGAAAGTGTGAGAGAGTGTCTATGTGAGTGTGTTGTCTGTATGAGTGTGAAGGTGTGTGTGTCTCTGTGTGTGAGCAAGTGTCTGTGTGTGTGAAAGTCTGTGTCTGACTTACACACGTGTGTATGTATGAGTGTGAAAGTGAGTGTGCGAAAGTGTGTGTCTGAGTGTGAAAGTGTGAGTGAGTGTGTCCAAGTGAGTGTGTCTTGGAGTGCATGTGCAAGTGAGCGTCTGTGTGAATCTGTGCCCGTGTGAGTGAGTGTGTCTGTGTGAGTGTCCGCAGCCCCTCTTCCTCACAGGCTTCCTTCCCACAGCTGTCCTCCCAGGGAGCTTTGCCAGGCATGGCCCCTGCCCCCACCCCTGCACCTGTCCTCTTGGCCTCGTCCCATCTAGAAAAACTGCCGTTGGGCCTCAGTCGCCCCTCTCCAGACCCGGATCTGGGAAGCAGGGGCTGACGGTTCCAGGACGTGCCTCCCCCCGTGTCCCCAAGAGGCTGGAGGGAGATTTCCCAAGGCACCGCTCCTGGCCTGAGCCCAGAGCCCCTGGGAGTCTGTGGTTTGGGGCTCCCAGCCCGGGCCCTCTTGGTGAAGACGTGCTCTGGGGCACGCTGGCTGCTTCCCGGGCTGGGCCGCTCCCTGCTGAAGCTCTGGCTGGGGGAGGGAGGGAGTGTCTCGGGGCCCCATCCCTGGGGACGTCCCCCGGTGCTGGCCACCGGCAGGGCCCTCTTCACATTGGATTGAGGGGTCTTAGGTAGACACTGACTGTCTCCATTCTCCGCCTGGCTGGACAGTGGCCATGCCTGGCCCGGGGTCAGGGCTCTCACGGCATTGATGGAGTGAACTGACCTGAGGAGGAGAGACCATGAGTCGTTTGGGGTGCTTGACTCTCCCTGTGCCTCCCTGCCTGGATAAGGCTTTGAGCCGTTAGTCTCCAGGGGGCAGGGCCTGCCGCCCCCATCCCATCCAGGGACAGGAGGCCGGGAGTGGGTCTCGTGGCAGCAGAAAGACCTGGGGCCACACTCGGGACCTCAGCAGACCTCAGAGCAGATGTCAAGGAGGACACTGAGACTCCGTCTCGCTGGGCCTCAGGTTTTCTCACTTTTAAAATGGGGATGTTGGAATAAATTTCCCAACATTGTTAGCGGCAGAAACCTAAAAGAAAAACACCTTGTGGAGAAGGTGTGACACAAAACAGATGGGGGGGGGGGCCGTCTCTGCTACAGTGACAAGAGGATAGGAGGACCCCAGGCTCTGCTCACCCCCCACCCCGATGATCCGGGGCACCGCCACAGCACCAAGGGAAGGGCCCCTGGAAACCACTGGTGGGTCACTCTCCAGAACCTTCTGACTGTAACGCTCGTGGTTCCTGCCTCTAACCGCCTCTCGGGCCCGAGAGCTGTTCCCCAGCGCACGCTTCCGGGGCAAAGAGGGGCCGGTGCCGAGGACAGACTTGCACAAGACTGACGGCTCACAGTGGGGTCATCGTGGAGCTTGAGAAACGAGTATTCCCCACCCAGAGATTCTGCCCAGGATTTAATTGGGCTGCAGCGTGAAAATCATCCCAGGTGACTCTAACGTGCAGCCAGGCTTGCGGACCACCGAGTCAGCAGCCTCTGCCTCACTGGGCGGAACCAGGAAAACGTGCTCACAGCAGCCCCGGGCCGGGGGCCGGACTCAGGTCCTAGTCTTGATTTCACCATTAATTTGTTTTGTAACTCAGGGCGGGTCACCTCCCCTCTCTGTGCCTCGAGCTCCTCATTTGTGAAACCACGGGCTGCTCCCTCTAAGGTGCTGCCAGCTCCTATGACCCAGTTGTACTTCAATGAGGGAGCGATGGCCGGGAAACAGGCCCAGCCAGGGAGGGAAACAGGCCAGGTCTGAAGCCAGCTGCCACACTGACCTGCAGCTTAGTGGGTTTCGATTTCACGAAAGAAAGGGCTTTCTGTTGACCGGACGGTCTGGCGTGGGATGAGCTGTCTGGGGAGGCACTGAGCTCCCTGACACTAGGAGGAAGATGAGAGCCCGGTGAAGATGATGCAGCCTCTGTGTGGGAGATGCTGAGACGTGGAGCATCCTTGCTGTGCAATTTGGAGACCTTGAAGGTCTTTCTGGGTCTAGGATTGGACAGAGGGAAGGGTAGGGGGATCTGAGGAAGGCACGGGGTGCAGATCCGTGGCGATGCTCCGGGAGGCAGAGTTCTTCCTGTGGAGTGACTGGATGCATCCTTGGGGCCCTGGAGGGTGGGCCCCGCGAGGCACGAGCAGCCTGTGTTCCCCCTTCTTGCCTGACCATCGTTTCTCTGCGTCCTTGCTCCAAGCATCCTGAGGCGTCTGGGTGGGAATCCAGGCGGCCTCCTGAGGACCCCCAAGTAAGGAAGTTCCCACCCTTCAGGAGAGAGAGGTCAGGATGGCCGAGGATAGACTTACTGCCTGGGCAGAGGGCAGGAGAGGTCCTGGATCGCTGAGGGACCCTGGTGTGTCTCCTGGCACCTGGTCCCGTGAAAGGACCAGGGAGGGAGTGGAGGCCCCGTGGGCGGAGGGGGCTTACTCAGGTCACCCAGGAAGTTGTGAAATGAGACCGGATATTGACAATGATGATTAACACTATCAGCTGATGTATTCTTGGGTCTTCCCTGTGTGTGGGACACCGCGTAAATGCTTCACAGGGGTGTTTGGTTTGACCCAGATAGACGGTCATCACCTTGTCATTACCCCCAGTTTACAGATGGGGAGACCAAGACCCATGGAGACTCGCTAGCTGGCACGCTGTCACACAGCTGGAAAGAGGCTGGTCTTAGGGCGCAGACCCAGGGCCGTCTGACCTCAGAGCCTGCAGCACTTTAAGGAGGCCCGAGAGACGCAGGTCTAAATTCCACTTGCGAAGCAAGACTGTCCTCGAGAAGGTCCCTCCGGGTCGTGTGGAGCCTGGCGTGAGGGGCCAGTGGAGGCCAAGACCTCTGGGAGCGCATCGTGTGCAGGCGGGGGCCCTTCTCCAGACGGCCCTGGCCTGGCTCCAGGGCAGGGGCAGGCAGGACCCACCCCGAGGCCCCAGTTCTCCACAGCCCGGGAGTCTCTGTCTCCCACCCCTTCCTCGGCTGGGCTCCACGAGGCTCCTCCCAGCCCCCTGGGAGCCCTGTGTCTTCTGATGCTGTGGTTTGCTTCACGTTTGGAACTCCCATGTGTCCATAAAAGGCCATGACAGGTGCGACTCCAACCCGGACAGTCACTGGGAGGATCAGAAACCAACCAGGCGCGTCACACGCCCCCAGCGCCCTCTGGCCCCCGGCGCGTCCTGAGTCATGATGGAGGCCCTGTGGTGTGAGGTCGGGGTCCGGCCTCTGGGCCTCGGGCCTCTGGGCCTCGGGCCTCTGGCATGAGTCTGAGTTAACACGTGTGACGTTCTAAGGGCACATTAGCCATTGCTGTGATTAAACCTAGAGATGGGGAAAAGAGCCACTCCGCCTGCAGCATAGTGCTGCTACCTGAGGAGTGGGGAGCAGGATGCGAGTCTGCTCTGAGCCTCCATGGACAACACACCTTAAAGGGGGATGAACGGCAAGCCTGGCGCGTGGTGGGACTCAGCGCACATTCACCCCTCCCAGGCCTGTAACCGTGGCCCCTCTCTCTGTGCTGTGCATGGCCCCTCTCTGTGCTGTGCGTGGCCCCTC